>NC_051158.1:42303134-42364727 GCF_013339745.2 Dermacentor silvarum | reverse complement strand
GCTTGGCCGACGCACCAACTGCAGTGGGTCTAATTTAGGCCGGCGGGCAGCGTAGACGCAGTTAGGCCAGTTATACCGTTGAACACTTCATTGGAAACATGTCGTTCGCAAAGGCTGACACACAAAGCCACCATCCCACGTAACTCAATAATTTACGAAACCACTCTGCGACATCCGCGTCTAAATAACGGGGCTATTCTATTTTTTTTATTTTGTAGGTTTATTTTCCCTTCGTACGCCATCACCTCGATACAGTGAAGTGATGCATGTACGGACTATCATTATTTTTATCAGGCTTGCATTACACAAATAAAAAGTTCATTTTAAAGCGCGAAGCAATATTTAATGTAGCGGAAGCTCTGCTGAATGGCACAAAATGGAGCGTATTGTGTCTTTCTTCTGAAAACGCTTACTTTCGCAAAATACAGAAAGTCTATATATATGATTCGTATTGCGTCTACAAATTGCCATCAGACAACTTGCAGAGTATTAACTCTTGATTCATTCTTCAATAAATTGATTGTTTTATAAACAAACCCTTCAAAGGTTTGTGGAAAACGAACGAAGAAAGGAAAAATATTTTTTCACTAATTTTTTTTACTTAATACAAACAATTTACACTTCCAGAACGAGAATTTTATATGGAGCAGGAAACGGCCTACAAGACGTGAGTAGACAGTTGGCAGTAACTTAAACATAAAAAGGCACTGTTGAAATTTATACGTTCGAATGGCCTATTATAGAGGCTACATATATTGTCGGATGTTCCCCACCCTATCTTTTTATTTTCACCTTTGCTTTATCTTTCCGCTATTCTTTAATTTTTATTTTCTTTTTACCCTTCCCCAGTACAGAGTAGCAAACCAGATCCACTTCCGGTTGACCTCATTGCCTTTCCCATCCAATTTCCCTCTCTATCCCTCTAATTAGGGAAGAGTGGTCCCTAAAACGAGTTCATTTCTAGGTCTGTTTGATTCCTCCCCGTAGAATTGATGTTTTGAGCTTGAGAAAACTCATTACTTATGCGAGTGTTCCAAGCCCTTGAGTACTTTTCACGCTTTACCGCCCGGAAGGCTAGCGAAGACATGTCAGCTGTCTCATGAAAGTTCTTTAAAACTTTATGTTATGAACTTTACATAGTTTTACCTCACGTGCAGCTAGTTATCATGGCCCTTTATATTAAAAACACATAAAGAGCACCTATGATCATGTCAGAAAAAAAAATTGCTTTTTCAGTTGGAGAAAACAACGTGTAAAGCTTCCTTTTGTTTTTTTAGAGCTCAAACGACGCTTCTTGTACGCCAGTGTCACGTCATTCATTTCACGGTATTTTTGCGCCTGTGTGTCATTTTATGAGCGGAAAAAGTCATAGATTTACAAGCTGAGTTTGGATTGCTCGAACATGCAATGTAGGCCCTGTTTTCCAACAAAACTATGTTAACCAGTACCGAGCTTAAGCTATCGAAATGCCTGAAGTCGAGGGACCCTAGAGCACGAACTTCAATCTGGCGTAGCCAGCCTTCCTTGGTTTCTGCTCTTTTACGGGCGTAACCAAGTGACCACGCTCAGTAAGGCCAACACTGATGCCGTTTAAGTGAAATCGAACTATTCCTATTCAGTGTCCCTTCAATGGCATCAGCTTTTTCGTTTGCACTGCCTTAGAGCTAGCTACGACAAACTAAAGCAAGAAAACCGAGAAAAGAAATCCCACGGGGTTCCATCGGATAGAAAGAATGACAAGGAGTACACTCTTATTTGTTGTTGGTTAAATTATTCTTGGCTTGAACGTCTGCTTCTCGAAGCTCATCATGCCACTATCGCTTTTGTTTTATGTTGTTCGGGAAATACAAGTCAGCAAGGTCCCTACCTCCTCTGCACATAAACACATACACACACAAAAGCAAAAATGAAACAATATTATTTGCGATTGATCAAACAAAGCAGTTTTCGATGCGTCATCGAAGTTACTCATAGCATTCTTTTCATTGCTTCGAGTATCAGTCGTCCGCTTCAATATTACTCTTTATCCTTTAGTTCTCTGTGACAAGGTCGTTTGGCGTATCGCCAAATTTGTTCCGCTCTCGGACCACTTGTAAACTAGCCTTGCAGAGAGGCTGAGTTTGGAAAAAGAGCCAAAGCAAAGAGCACGGAACGCTGAATCGGCTGCAAAATGAGTGGTGACTCTTCGCACAGCAGGGCTTGATGAAAGGCGTATTTTGAAGCAAATTTTTTAAAGTTTTTCCTTGAACGGGATGGAAAAAAGGAAACTTTCGTAGTTTAAGTTGTTGATTCCCACGGAATGAGACCCGTAATATATGCGTTCAAGCTGTGGTCGACACTGCGCAGTGCTGAGATGTCCTCATCTATCAGGGAAGGAGGTCTTGTTTTGGGAAACGCAGTCGCTTCTTTTTAGCTGGGCGAAAGCACGAACTTTTCTGGCAAGCCACGCTTTTAACTTAGCGCGGATAGAAAAAAAAACACATGTTCTTGTGAAGGGGCAAACGAACGAGTTAAATATAACGAGACAAATTAGCTGCCTCTCTTCTGCGATTCTGAAAATGACCAGTGTAGTGGAACTAAAATTTCGCGAAGACGCAACGTAGCTTCAATCACAAAATGTTGAAAATGACTGATATTTCTGGGTGCTACACAAGTATTAGTTGCATTTCAGGGGCTTGTCAGTGGTAATCGCTGACAGCCCCTGAAGTGATGTGTTAAAACAAATGCCTTATTATTTGTTTTTATGTGACGTGAACTTAGGGCGGGACCCTCTAGTAATATCATATACACAGATACATGCCAAGAGAAAAGACGCGGTGCCACTGGTATCCGCTCACGCATGGTGTTTACAGCGATCTCTCTGGACAGATGCAAGCCAACAGTGCGGACCCCTATGTTAAAATTGATCAATCTTGGGACATTTTTATGCCGCGACGCCTCAATACACAAGACCAAACATGCCTTCACCGCATCAGGCTCAACGTGGCCCCCCCCTAACTACATCAAACGCAAGATTCAACCGACGGACTTGCCAGTGTACTCTAAACGTTGCGCCCCTGAAGACCTGCAACCTG
The DNA here is from genome assembly GCF_013339745.2 of Dermacentor silvarum. Taxonomy (NCBI): domain Eukaryota; kingdom Metazoa; phylum Arthropoda; class Arachnida; order Ixodida; family Ixodidae; genus Dermacentor; species Dermacentor silvarum. Next base: position 42,361,653 of record NC_051158.1, on the reverse strand, counting down.
TTTTCTGTGTGACTGCTGCCGCTACTCGTCAAAGACACAGTTTGAGAAGGTACCACTAGACTTGCAACGGGACTCGAGCTGGGAACTTCGGTACCTTTTAGGCCCATGGCGAAGCACAACCCGCGCGTTACGCACCACGAAAGCGCTGCTGATGTTCTTGCGACCCACAAAGCTTAACGAAGCTTTGTAAATATCACTATAGCGTATATTTGTGTGTGTGTGTTACTGTATAGGCTGTTTAAGTGTTTATCGCTGTGTGTGCCATAATCATCACCACCTGCAGTATCCTCTCAGGCGATCAGCCAGGCTAAGATCTCCAGCATATCATTAAAGCATTGTATCTCTGTCTCTCTAGCAATATCAAGCGCTAAGGAACAGTGTTCGTGCGTTTTACTTCGGAGGATGTGCACTTCACGCTGTGATGAATGCGGTGGGCCTTTCAAGAAACTGATTAACTAATGCCATCGTGCGAGATGGCGAGAGAACGATTATTCTACTGGAGGATTTAGCTCCTATGTCTGCTTCGAGATAGAGTTGGGAGCCCTGTTTAAACCGTCAAGAATATAAAGGAGTGGATGGCGCCTGCGTCACGCCTCATATTAAGCAATAAAGCAAATAACAAATTTTGCGATCTTACGTGCCAAAATGACGATATGATTATGCGGCACGCCATAGTGCGGTAGTCCAGATTTATTTAGGCCACCTGGAAGAATAAAACAAAGTTCTAAGGCTGTGATTAAAAGCAATGTGAAATTGCTACTTTCAAATATAAATTTACAAAAATTATATTAAACTATGCAACTGCCGCGATCTCACCGATAACTCACCGCTATTAGAATTATTTTTCTGTCTTATACCACAAAGCCATTATTGTAATATTGTACTGTAGCCGTCCCAGCAAGGCAACTATGATAATTTTTCCGCCAGTTGTGAACTTCAAGAATTCTAATGCGATTGTTCATGCAAGATTGGTGACAAATCCCCTGGGTTAGTGCGCCTATTTAGATCGTACAACCGGACCGCTAGTTTTAGAAAGAACCACTAACAAATAGCCTCTTTTTGAGGCTATTTGCTCGGTGCGGTTCACAGTTAAGCCTCCTAATTTGCATTTCTAGCCGCCGTAAGTTTTCTCGGAGACAGCGGAACATCACTGAAAAATTGCCAGTACGCTGTAGATATCATAGAAGTTCTTTTGTGTATATGTATCTTTCCATTCGCGTAGAAAGTCTCAGTGCTCACGGCTGAAGTAATCTGTCAGGTTAAGGGGACCGGAAAGACCTTCGCGTTACTGGTAGAGTGGTTTAGTGATAAAGACTAGTCAACAAGAAAGTTGCTCACTGAACGTTGATGGCTTTCCGGACGGCCTATGTCTTGAAGCGCACTTCGTTTCATCTCTCTTGGTTGAAAATGTGCCTCCGGTCTCATTCAGTGCCCTCTGGCGCCATTTCCAACTCAGGGAAGGGTAATATATGCCTTGTACTTATGCCCTTCTCGAATAGCCAATTTGGGCTCCCCAGATCGCTGCAAGGCCGAGCGCTACAAATTGCAGTTCGGACTCAGCTTTCTTCGTCGGAAACTGGTTGCAGGCTGCTCGGATTCTCTCTTCACTCGCATTCTGTTAGCGCTTAGGGCTTTCTCGCTACCACCCAAGCCGCTACTGCCTACAGCAAGAGTCGGGAGCCAATTAACAGGAACTACAACTGACTTGCTGTAAGCATTCATTAGGTCAGCAATAGCAGTACGTGCTTGCGATTGCCGTTGTCACTGCCCGTAGGAATACTTGGGATATGGAATTAAGAGAAACTAATTGTAACCTGCGATATCCATTGTCCTTAGTGAGCAGTCTTTGTTTGATATGCTTTATAGGTATCCGAGCCATTGCCCATAGCTACAGATGGGGTGGCCAAGTAAGTGGATATAAATGTGTCGGGGTTGGCCTTCGTAGGTACGAATTTAACGCTTTACAACTGCTTGCTACTATCAGAACCACACCCCATAGCAATAGTTGGCCTAGCCAATTCTGACGAATAAACATGACTTACAACAGCAATTGATAGGTTACCATTCACTGCTTTTGAAGTGCTTGATACCATCCCAGCTACGGCCTGTAGCAAAAGTTGGCATACCAAATAATTTGAATAATACGTGTATTATTCAAGGACATTGCTGCATGAGAAGTTCAGACTGAAGACATTGGTGAAATTGGCATCTTGGAGCTTTGTAGTGAGTTTTATACAAGCAGCAACGTAAAGAAGTAAATGTTGGTTTTATACAAGCTCTTACTTTTTCAATAGCCTTATAATGGGGTCACGGAAATTTCTTATTTTTTATTTATTGATACCTCAAATGCCCCTGGTATGGGGTATTACATGAGGGGTGGGTTACATTTGTACGAGTTCTTCGATGAATGACTTGAAGTGGCACGGGTCGGAGTGGTGCGCAGCGTCGGTGGGCAGATGATTCCAGTCATTCGCTGTTCGAATGAAGAATGAGTTGAGGTGCGCAGTAGTGCGCGCAGGTGGTGGGTATACAGCTTTAGAGTGACTGTTGCGGAGCGAAAGGCGATGAGCAGGTACGATAATCGAGTGAGCAAGAGACGAGTGATAAAACTTGTGGTAGAGGGACAGGCGCGCTATTTTTCTGCGTGACACAAGACTGGGAAGATTAGCCGTATGTTTTAGATAAGTGACGCTAGAATAGTATGAATAATCTGAGTAGACAAATCTAATAGCACGGTTTTGAATAGACTCAAGAGATTTCTGTAGGTTAATCTGGTACGGGTCCCAAACTGCGCATGCGTATTCCAGCTTGGGACGAATGAACGTTTGGTACGTTAGCAATTTTACGTGAGGAGGGGTAAACTTAAGGTTACGCCGGACATAGCCAAGGACACGGTTAGCTTCATTTGTTATGCTTCCTATATGATGTGACCAGCTGAGGTCATTAGTCACTGTGATACCAAGGTACTTATACGATGAAGCTAAAGATAATTCAGAGCCAAAAATGACGTACCTATGTGCTTGGTAGGAAGCTCGGCGGTGGAATGAGATCTGCGAAGTCTTCTTGATATTTAAACACATTAGCCAAGTTCTACACCAGTTTTCAACAGTTAGTAAATCGTTTTGAAGGGAAATGTTATCGTGGAAGCTATGGATAGGACGGTAAAGGACACAATCGTCTGCGAAAAGTCGAATACAGGAGGAGATGTTTGTCGGTAGGTCATTGATGTAGATTAAAAAAAGTAATGGTCCGAGGACGGTGCCCTGAGGAACTCCGGATATAACAGGCGCTAATGAGGAAGTATGCCCATTAATACAGACGAACTGTTGCCTGTTGTGTAGGAAGTCACACAGCCAGTCGAAGACAAAGGGGTTAAGATTTAGGTGTGAGAGCTTAAGGAATAGTCGTTTGTGTGGTACCTTGTCAAAGGCTTTCTCGAAGTCGAGGAACAGGGCGTCTATGGGAATATTGCGATCAATGCTTGAGCTGATGTCATGAGTAAATAATGCAAGCTGGGTCTCACAAGATAAACCTTTTTGAAAACCATGTTGCTGTGGGTGAAAGAAGTCAACAGAGATTAGAAACTTGGTTACATGCGAATAAATGACGTGCTCCATTAATTTTGAAGCCACACACGTTAATGAAATCGGTCGATAGCTATTATGTGATGACGAAGTACCTTTCTTTGGGACTGGGATGATCTTGCCCACCTTCCAGTCCTGTGGCACCACTCCTAATGACAGGGACTGTTGGAAAATGTGAGACAGGATGACACTTGTACTATGCTTGGTATTTTTTAACACCTTGGAGTTAATTCCGTCGATGCCTGCAGAAGATGACAATTTAAGATTGTCAATGAGTTTGCTGATGCCATGAGGGCTGACTTGTATATCGGGCATAGTAGGGTAACTAAATTCAGGAAAATTGGGCAGTTTATCATTCGGTTCGAGAGTGAATACAGAAGAAAAAGTTTCATTAAGTACATCAGGAACTACTGCTTCAGGAAGAGGGTTATTGTGATCGTCGCATAAAGAAACAGTTTTATGGTGGGCTGGTTTAATTGTTTTCCAGAATTGCTTTGGATTATTACGCAGCATTGTAGGCAATGTAGTAGAAAGGAAACGTTGCTTGGCTTCCGCTGCACAGCGCTGAAATGTTTTTTCAGCCACCTGGTATCTTTCCCAAGCGCATGCGTTGTTAGTATTTTTGGCGGCTCGGAAAAGTCTCTTCTTTTTGTTATTCAGGCGTTTTAAGTTGTTATTGAACCAAGGGGACGATACGCGCTCTGTAACATAAATGGTAGGTATGTATCTATTAATTAGGTCACGCATTTTGTTTTTAAACAACAGCCAGTTTGTCTCAACTGATCTATCCAGAAAGTCAACTAGGAACCAAGTGCAGAACTCAGTTAGGTCTCTATTCATGCTGCCATAATCTCCTTTATCGTACAGTGTTAATAATTTCTTTTCTTTTTTAGGGAGTAATAGTTTGCAATGAATGGAACCATGAACTATTACGTGGTCACTCAACCCAGGTAAAATTGTTAGTGACGAGACATTATCAGGGTGTGACGTCAACAAAAGATCTAGTATGTGTGCGCTTTTATCAGTAAGTCTCGTTGGTTCCAAGATTAGCTGTGTAAGACCAAATGTGAGGCACATGTTCAAAAATTCGCATTCTTCGTTATTCTTTGATAAAGATGATAACATATCAAGCCAGTTTATGGAGGGAAAGTTGAAGTCGCCGTATAAAATGATGGAAGCGTTACGGTGTGTGGACGTTATAGAGCAAAGTAATTCGTGTAGCGAAACAATGAAGGAAGGTTCAGCGTCAGGAGGGCGATAGCATACACCTAATATAACAGGTGGATATGAAGTTTTACAAACCAGGAATAAGGCTTCGATTGGCGTAGCAATGTTGATTAATGAGCAGTTAAGACTACGGTGGGTAGCCAGCATAACACCACCGCCCCGCCTACCGCCTCGGTCGCGACGAAAAATATCAAAATCGGGGAAAGTGCATAACAGTTCCGAATCATCAACAGATGAATTGAGCCATGTTTCGGTAAGAGCAATTATTTTAGATTCAGTGGTTTCGACAAGGTATTGAAGTGAATCACGTTTTGGAAGAATGCTTCTAATGTTTGTGTAAAGAAATGGGAAAGGGTCACACGTATTTCTGGAGGCATTGCAAGGTAGCTATGTTTTATATGGGATGACCCTATTGTTGGAGTGATCAAATACGTAGCTCCTATTATCTATAATCAGCTTGTCGTGACGAAGCTTAAAAGCTTTCCCTTGGGATTTGCCATACTCAACGAGGCTCTTGCGGGCATCACGGGTGTTGCGGGAGTAGTCTTCGGATATTCTGAAGCCTGATCCTCTTAGTTTTTTTGCATTCGAAAGAATACGTTGTTTTGCTTTGAAGTTGGAGAGCATCACAATGATAGGTCTGTTTTTACTTTGTTCGAATTTTCCGAGCCGGTGGGCGCGCTCTATGTCACTTGACTGGATATCAAGATTAAGGTTAGAGCTGCAGTGCTGTATAATTAGGCTTTCAGATTGATCCCACGTTTCACGTCCTTCATCTGGCAACCCAAAAAACACTAGGTTGTTACGACGCGACCTATTTTCAGCGTCGTCTATTCGTGCTGCCAGATTTGCAATGTCAGCGGCGTTACGCATTGTAAGGTCGTGGGTGTTATCTAACTTTGTTTTCATCGCAGCAATGCACGAACAGTCCTCCTCAATCTTGTCCAGTCTTTTTCTTATACTTTCAAACACCTTGTCATTTTGCGATAACTTAGTGCGAATCGATTTCATTTCATTTAGCAAGGAGGTCTGTCCTGAGCGAATTTCGTCAAGAGCAGACATAATATCCCCCGACGTTTGCGTAGTAGCGGAACGAAGGCTAGGACCGGGATTTTCTTCGATGTCGCCGGCGAGTAGTAGTAGTTTTACCAAAATGCACGTACATTGTTTCACAGTGAGCAAGAAGCTGCGTGGGCCCGGCAGCACAACGAGGGCAGCGTAACTGGTGCGCTTAGCAAACAAAGAGCATTTGTTATTTACCTGCAAGAAAAGCAGATGCTGAACGTAAGGTGACCGCATCGTTGCCGTGCTGCCAGACCCACTGAGAGGGAGGGAGGGAGCGGCGATCCTTTTATCGAGCAAAGCTGATGCTTGTGTCGATCCGGTGGTTCCAGGGGCAGAGTATGACGGCAGCTGGAACAGCGTTGGCTCCGGTAGGGGCGCCGCAGGGCAAGTGCGCTGTCGGCTGCTTCCGCTTTCCAGCTGAGGTGGTGACTCGAATACCGGGACGGGTGAGTGCAAGATTTCTGTAGGAAGCCAGTCCTTGGATCGGTGAAGGGAGCAACCGATCACGGGACTTTTGGTGACGGATAGTGGCAGCAATGCAAGAGCCTGCAAGAAAAGCAGATGCTGAACGTAAGGTGACCGCATCGTTGCCGTGCTGCCAGACCCACTGAGAGGGAGGGAGGGAGCGGCGATCCTTTTATCGAGCAAAGCTGATGCTTGTGTCGATCCGGTGGTTCCAGGGGCAGAGTATGACGGCAGCTGGAACAGCGTTGGCTCCGGTAGGGGCGCCGCAGGGCAAGTGCGCTGTCGGCTGCTTCCGCTTTCCAGCTGAGGTGGTGACTCGAATACCGGGACGGGTGAGTGCAAGATTTCTGTAGGAAGCCAGTCCTTGGATCGGTGAAGGGAGCAACCGATCACGGGACTTTTGGTGACGGATAGTGGCAGCAATGCAAGAGCCTGCAAGAAAAGCAGATGCTGAACGTAAGGTGACCGCATCGTTGCCGTGCTGCCAGACCCACTGACATATCAACAACATCTCAGTAGGGAAACTCTTGGTGGTTAAATTTCAACTTTCATGTGAGAAAGCTTCTTAATTTGCATAATTCATACCTAATATTGTATCATGGTCAATATAAAATTTTGTCTCAACACTATTATATGATTCTCCTTACCAATGTTTCGATAGCTCTTCCCGTGTTTCTAATGCAACTCTGCGATGGCTTTCCGCAAAATAAATTTTAATGCGAAGCATTTTTTTCCACATTCTTGGCACTCTTCGGTGGGTAGGTACACATTAATGAACACTACACCCTTGAGGGTGTTTTATCGTGTCTATAACTCATCCCCTTACACCCATAGAAAAGGGTGTTTTGCTGCGGTGATACACCCACTTGAAAGGGTGAGTTTTCGAATTGCATCTTTTCTCCCTTTTTTTTGTTTTGCCGTAATGCACACAAAGCTTTTTATTTGTACAGCAATATCATTTATGCTAACCATTGCCAATTCTTTTGGACAAACGCCGAAGCCATCCTGAACGGTTTTCCGAGATTTTTATTAAAAATAAGCGGAAAATATTGCCACATAGCATAAATTTGAACTGTGGACATGTATATTTAAATGCCCTGTCGACAACTCAGGCTTTCTTTCTGTACATTTTCCGTAGAGCGCAGTAGCCCAGTACGCTAATCATTAGCTAGGCCCCAATGTTTGCTTTCTTTTTGTCTTTATTATTATGTTCGCAATTTCACAGTACATAACACAGAACTCAAAACATTATGCTCTATTAGGCGGTGTTAACGCAGCAGACTAACACGTTTTCAAGCATACTAAATTATCTAAAATTTATACTTAGATGCAGCACGTATACTTCTTTCGTTCTAAAAAAGCCCACCACCTCTTTGAAACACTCGGCCGGTGCCTCTCATGCCACTTTGTCATCCTCTTTTCTTGTGATAGCTCGCGCTTTGTGGCACCGTGTGAGACTGCACTATCTCTGGGACACCCCACTTTTCCCAGTGCTTTCCTTGTAGCAGGTTACGCTACGTAAAAAAGGCGAAATCTTGCACTAGGTCGCGCAAAGCTCAAGACACAGCGAAGCTGGGCGATTGATTGCGTCTCCTGGTTGTCGCTAGGTTATCTCTCTTCCTTTCTCTATTTCTTTCTCTCTCTCTCCCTCCTTCTTTCTCGCCCTCTCCCGCTCTCTCCCAAAGGAAGTTGTGTTGCAATCGTCAGTACAATGCAACCATCTGGTTCCCACAAATGCACGTTCTGCAAGCGTGGGTGTATAGCGCAGTGGTTATTACGCTCGCCTTCGGACCGTCGATACCCGGGTTTGAATTCTGCCTTGCCAATAACGTTCAATTTGTTTAATTTATTTCTCTTGAGTGGCGAGCGCAGACCCGCCAGGATGACGTCACGGCGCATGCGCCGTAGCGCGCAGCTGGCGGGAGCTCGGCGGAGCCGTATCTCTGTAGCGTCGCCTGGTTGCCATGGCTACTAGCTAGAGCACTGCACGGGCTCGGGCTTACCCGAAAGCCGGGGCCCGGCCCGGCCGGGTAGAGGAGTTTTTTCACGGGCTCGGGCCGGGCTCGGGCACGGCGTGTGCTTTTTGACCCGGGCCCGGGCCGGGCTCGGGTTTTTTGACGCGGGTCCGGGCCGGGCTCGGGCTTTCTGCGAGTTATTCTCGGGCTTCTCAACTCTGAAAACATGTATTTTTCGGTCTTGGGCCGGGTTCGGGCCGGTTTCGAGTTGGGCTCGGGCCGGGCTCGGGCCGGGCTCGGGTCTCGTCATAAAAGTTTTGATCAGGCTCGGGCGGGCCGCCCAATGTAAAAACGGGCCCGGGCCGCAAAAATCGGCCCATGCAGTGCTTAAATGGCTACGGCGCCGCAGATTCGTGCCACACACACAAATTACGGCTGGCATAAAAAGCGAAACTGTCCTACGTTGCATCAACTTCGTGATCACCCTCGTTTATCATATTGTAACATTTATTCGCCGGAGTACATATATCACCGTTGCTTCAACATTCATACGATTCGTACATAAGACTGCATAACGCGTAGTGGCTGATGACGTCACAATCCATATTTCTCTCGCTGGTGCTCGTCCAATACCTATGTAAAAGCCAACAGTCACCACATCGTAAGCACGCGTCGAACGTACCTCCCTACCTTTCCCTTCTCGTTTCTCTCTCTCTCTCTCTCTCCGGTGCATAAATAATCTCATTGCTGCCATGCGATTGTCTTCAAAGTGGTTTTAGTCGTGCTGGTGTCACAAACACGCACGCTGGCTACGGTCACTTACACAACTGCTAAACTTACATAAACACGTTGGTCCATTTAGTATAATTTTGCGATACCGCAAGATAACCAGGTTGTACAATCAAAATGCCACGCATAACAACGATTCCCACAGTGCGTCGGATCTGAACAATTTTTTGATAAAACTACTCCTCGCCATTTACGCAATCAACAATTCGAGCTCGAAATCTGCCCCGAGATAAGCAAGTTCCTTCTATAGACAAGGTAGCATAGAAATTCTAAGGCCTTCGATTACTAACTGCGCATTTTCTTAGAAAAGCGAAAAAACTTTTATGGCAAATATTCAATATAAACTCCATGAAATGTATGCGCGTATAAACTGGAAGTAGTAAGCTGCGTTCGTGAAGCATCACTGTACGATTCCCCACACCTGTATTACGCCTATACTTTTTCTTTGTTTGGTACTACAAGTACTGTCCTACTAATAAGGAATACACAAAGTAATATTTCTCACTATATACCGAGAAATTACGAAAAAAAAAAAACTAAACGGAACGGGAAGAAATACACTTCAACATGAACAATGGACAAACCTTCCTACTTTACGCAATGTTTGAGCTGAGTCAACTCTAATTAGGCCCCTTCGTAGTGACGCTTGCCCTACCAGCGTGTTAAGGAAGTTCCTCTTCCGTACGATGCAGTGAAATTCTTAGTCCCACAGCATGTTCTCGTGGGTGCGTAAACCGGCGCGTCTGACGCACGAATCTCCCGCGAAACGTCCCGTCCTTTCCTCGACGAAAATATTCCGTTGAAGGTACACTTGGCGCACGCCTCTATTTGCCCAAAAACGCTTCAAGTATTTGTGTACGAACGAGGCTGAACCGCGAGCCCATAACCCTGTAAAATGGTCTCTCCCGCACTCGGGCTTTTTCTCACTCAGGGAGCGCTTGAATTTGGCTCCTTAGCTGCAGAGAGGCTTAAATGAAGTATGCTGCGCCGGATCAAGGCAGTTTCCAGGCTTTCCGTTCCGTGTATTTGTACTCACTTATAGCCGCGGAATTTAATTGGCCCTAAGCACAGCGTTCTGCGACCACACACTCATCGATTATACCCTTGGCTGTGCACTTACATGAACGTATGCAGAGCCTAGTATATTTTTTTTTATTAGAAACTTTTAGCTTTTCGGGATACGCAATACGTTACCATGATAGATGATGAGTTCGGCCCTGTGCACATGTCCTTTCCATGAAACGGCGGTAGCCATTCCGAGAGGCCAACGTTTAGCAGGTCATCATTGTTGGGTTTACCATGCTAGAGCATACAATCACATTAATGATACCGGGAAGAATAACGTTTTTATAGCGCTCCTTATGGCGAAAGTGTCGCGATCACAATTGTTGTGCCGTCATGTATACTAGATGGAAATCAAATTGTTTTTACAGCTAGCAGTGACGTCTCTCGAGGCCTATCAGCGTCTGAACAGGCAGCTGATCTCAATAATAACAAACATCCCTATTACTTTGTTCTCGGCATGAGACGTGATTAAACAACCCACGAATTTTATAATTTATTTGTTTCTGCCGCTACGTAGAGCAAGCAGCAAGCCACAGTTCCGATTGTAGAGAGCGGTCCGCACTGCTTTCGCGCTGTCGTATTATTACGCAATCAGGATAATTTGTGCCGCAGTCAGTGGTATAAGACTAGGACGTGCAGTTGTCCTAATGTGTCACGTATCACGCAAATCTAAATCTCTCTAACATCACGCGAGCATCGGCAACACGACATGTGAATGGCAGGGAAGCGGCGAGGTCGGCTGTGATAATATGCACCAACGCACCGACCAATCTCCAGTGCGACCATCCTGTGCGTCGGCTGGCGAAAATCTTCACCTGACGCAAACGTCATCTCCGGCGCGTAATTCTGCATCCATGCTCGTCCTCGCTGTTACAGCTGTTTTAATGACAAGGTATTTTTAAGCGAAGCTTTATAGGCTCACAAGTATCAGCGCTGATGGTGGTGGTAGTGTTGGTGTCACGCTGAAAAGTGGGCCGATCCTGGCGATAGTGCAGAAAGGGTCCAAGCTCAATAGCACATACCAGGGAAAAAAAGAGAAAAAGAGAGAAAGAGAGAGAGAAATGAAGAAAGGGAAAGAAATCGAGAAAAAAAAGAGAGATAAAGAAAGATATATAGAGAAAGAAAGATAGATAGAGATAGAGAGAGAGAAATAGAGAAAGAAAGAAAAAATCATCACGAAGGTCAGATACACACACAAGCTTCGATTACCCACATTTTCTCGACAGGGCATGGCCAGTGGAGTTCTGGAATGAGGACTCCACCCACTCGTCCTCAAGGTCAACGATCTCGATGGTCTAAATAAATGTTTTCTCTCTCTCTCGACAGGGGAAGGGCTGGTGATGTTTTTCGCTACTTCACATAGATTTTTCGTACGTTGGACTTGGGCATCTGTGGGGCCTCTTGGTGAAGAAACCAAGCCAAGTCGTGGCCAACCATGGCAAACGAATGTCATACCAAAGTGGGCCGATCCCGGAGGTAGTGTATGTCGCATATTGCCACAGCAATGGAAATCTAAGAACGAGCACTACAGATGGATAATAAAGGAGCCTACATGTATCTTGAGTCATACGGTACGTGGCTGCGTTGCGTGAGAGCAATTGAAATTTGAAAGCGACCACTACAAAATGTAAATAAACATGTCTTTGACAATGTGGTGTTTTGCTACAATGCCTGAATGCTGTTCGCATTAACGTAGACAGTTGCCTCGAAATAAATTATTCCAGAAGGTTGCGGTTCTCACTACAGTAATTTAGCTTATATCATTCAAATTTTGAGTGCAAAATAAAATTGCACTCGTTTTTTTTGCTACTATTGGTGTTCTCACTAAACATGCAAAACCATCAAACAATAACGCCATGGAATGCTTAGGGCTTCATTGTTGATTAGCTCCTTGTGATTGTTGCTAAAAAAGTCGAGGCCCTTGATTCCCCGAATCATTCTACCCTAGCCAAACAGGTTAACACGCGAAATAAGAAAGAAAGAGAAAGAACCTGTCAAAACCAAATTGCATATTACCCGTTTTCTACATAACATGTGGCAGCAGTTATCCCTGTTTGCGGAACTTCACTAATAAGTTTATTATAGAAGTTCAGAGTGCGTAATTTGTTTTCATCACAACGATTTAGTCGCGCCTTTCAGCGCTTCTCAAAGGTGCTCTTTTTTGTTATATTCTCGCCATTGTTTTCTTCTCCCTAGAAAAACAGAAGGTGCTACCTTCTGTTCCTCTTATTTTACCACTGTCTATATTAAGAACTTGGTTTACCGGTTTTACATTTATTCTTTCTGTGTCACCTTGTCCTGCCAACAATGCAAGTCAGGAAACCGTAGGTTTCCCTTCCGGTTAGCCTTCCTGCAGCTCCAATATTGCCTCTGTCTCTCTATCTCCAGTCATTGCGGCGTTTGTAAAGAAGAGACTGCAGTTGATAGTTTTACGCCATTCTTTTTCTTTTATTGCTTTTCTCTCCTGCCTTTTGTGCACACTATTCTCTCGTTTCATAGTGTGCAGTTCACCGCGCGCGAAAAGAAAACATTTCTTTTGTCCGATAAGTCAATTATGGGCAACGGAAGAATTTCCCTCTGCATTCCGCGATCATTGTCCCGCTAAGGCTAATCTGTTGACTCAACTCATTTGCGTGTACAAACGCATTTAGGCGTCTCTTCGAGGTCTTCACTGTCGGAACTAGAGCGTGAGAGAAATATTGGAAGAAATATGCATCTAAAATGGGAGACGAGCTTTCTCCTTTCTGACTTTTGTTTCGCGCACAGAAAGACGCCAAGTAATCTCCTGGTTGTATGCCAATTCTCCATCTTACTGCAAGTAATGATTAAAAAAACAAGCAATTGACACATCAAAAAGCAGTGTGTGCACACTTCCATCACTGAAGAATATTTCCTAGACGGTGTTGATATCAAACTTTTGCCATCTCTCCGTCTTTTTTCGTTATAGATTATAAAATATACGTAGATGTTCTGGGGACCCCGATAGTTTTGTACAGCCAACGCGGGGAAAAAATACGTTTTATCCTGGAAAGCTTATCTCCAGCAGCACAGTTCTTCCATTGTAAATTGGAGCAAGAATTTATATATTATTGTCATAGTGACTATGCGAATACTCCAGGAGAGCTTCCACTGAGAGGCCGGGTTCGTATAGAGTGAAAGTCTGGTAAGATCCTAGCGCGCCCCGCATGCCGTGTGCCGTGGGTGAGAGGGAAAGCGCGCGAGGCTGAGCCAAGTAGGATCGTCACTCAATGCGCGTGCTATGTATGCGGTGACTTCACAAAGTGCCCGTAAAGCGGGAGAGGGGAGAGGGGAGGGAGGGGGGCACAGGTAAGCACACGTCTCCTTCTTTAGCCCGGTGGTGCACCGTCCGCACATTGGATCCACTTTTTGGCGGGTGCAGAGTTTGGGGGAGCCGAGATGGCTGGTGGCAGCATGTGTGCTGTCTTTACGCACGCCTATGCTAGTGGTCGCGCAATCTCAAGTTTCGGAGAAACTTTGAAGGGGCAGGCAGCAGAAGCGTTCAGTCACCTCTGTTTCCGCTCTTCATCACGACAACGTTGTAGTAGCGAGTGGTAGCGGTCATAGAGTGAGATCTATTCACGTTTGTCACTGCGTGTGACACCATGGTTGCTAATTTTATTAGTTAGCGAATGTTTCGTACAATTTATGCAGGCAATAAAACTACTAAGATTACCTCCAGAAGTTCTATAATAATTTGCTTTTTCGATCAATTCTTGTATTTTTGTGCAAAACTGCGGCTTTTTTGTATTTTCTTCGTTTTATGCCAATTTATTTGAGAACTAAATAAAAGTCGGTGGCCACCGGCTACATTTGGTGCCAAACGCTTTTGCCAGCATTTTGATTGCAATAAAAATTTACACAGTAAACAAAAGAACTTAACTTTTACATATGATTTTGCAGGTGCTCTGCAAGTCAGATTTTATGCTGTCATTATATTCAAATATCAAGCCTAAATGAACTTGAGATTTCTCTTTTAACGCTGTGGTCTACTCTAGGAAGGAGCTAGGTAGAAAGACGGGGCTAAAATTTGCATATTCCAAGAGGAGGGAAAGGATTCATTCATTAGTTCATGTTTCCTTGATCGTATGTTACTCGCCGGAAGGTTTCCACTCTTCTCGGTCTCAAAGCCGCTGTTTGTAATACTGATGTATGCAAATTTCTGGTATACGCACGGATCTCATGCGCCAAGGGAGTTTTGCTCTTGATTTATTCATATTCACAGGCAGTGATTTCATCATACGGGCATCACATTTCTCGTTAATATTTCATCGTATGTATAGTGTTATATAAAAAAAATAGCTAGTTTCGCACATTTCTCAAGTTTGGTATCATTTGTAATTGCCATTATGGCACTTTGACTTGTCACAATTTATTTCATCACGACATTCCAACAAGCCTTGATCCAGTTCTTTTACGATTGACTGATGATGTGCAAAACTCATCAGAACAGAGAGAAGTGAAGGAAAGGCTGGAAGGTCTATCAGACGCAAGGTTTTGTGTATGTATCATCTTCAAATCGAGCGCAAGGGCGAATCTTGGGTACTTTCTGCCAGAACAGGCAGAAAATAAACCAAGAGCTGAGAAGAGCACTCCAGCTTTGGCCGCAGTCATACAATTTGGCAAAAACGGCATTTTGGATCAACGTCTGTTTTCGTGTCCGAATTTGTGTGCCTGTTTGTGGTTTGCGGGGAGGTGGTGCTGCTCTTCGAAGGAGCTAGTGTGAAAAATGAACCCTTGGAATGCAGCAATAATGAAACACAGAGCACTGTGGGGCCACAATAAGTATGAGGTGGTGCGTGGAATCTGGAAAGGAGTAATGGTGCCAGCGCTAACATTCGCAAATGCCATTATATGCTTAAAATCGGATATATTGGCGGGTTTGGAAGTTAACCAAAGATCAGTAGGCCGGTTGGCTTTGGGAGCCCACGGTAATACCACAAATAAGGCAGTGCAGGGTGACATGGGTTGGGCCTCTTTTGAAGTCAGAGAAGCACAGAGCAAAATTAGTTTTGAAGAAAGGCTCAGGAACATGGATGAAAAAAAAAAATGGGCGGCTAAAGTGCACAAGTATCTCTACATGAAAAGCGTAGACACAGAATGGAGGAAGAGGTCAAGGAAGTTGGCAACCAAGTACAGGATAATCGAAACTGCAAATAGACAACCAGGAGTCATCAGAAAGAAAGTGAGAGAAATAGAGACCGTGAATTGGATGCAAAGAATGGAAACAAAAAGGACAATGGAGATTTACAAGAATGAGAAGAAAGAAATTAGAAGGGAAAATCTGTACGATAACACAAAGGGCAGTGCCTTGCTATTTGAGGCTCGAGCCGGTTGCCTAAGGACGAAAACATATCGGAACAAATATTCGGAACTAGATGAGACATGTGCATGCTGCAGTAAAGATCCAGAAACCACTCAGCACATCCTGATGGAATGCGACGGGATCCACCCAGCGAGAACCGTAGGTAACGTGCAACTCCCAGAAGCGCTTGGTTTCAAAGTGGAAGGAAACATAAACAGATCAGCCGTAGAGATCAGCAAGAGACGAGTACTGGTGGAAAAAAAAGCAGGGAAAAGATGGATACGACCTGATCTCTTAAAATCATAAGCAGCGGCACAAGGTAAATTTAAAAAAAAAGAAAAATAATAATGAGAGGTATACAAAAATGCTAGATAAGGAACATGTATAGTATACCTGATTAAATCAAGCAGGCTAGGTGACTATTTGTCACCGCCCCGTTTCAAAGGGGATGCCAATAAATCATCATCATCATCATCAGTTGGACTGAGCCCACGGCTGTCGCCTCATAGTGCCCGGTCATGCCATCAACTGGCCTTGTAACTTTTATATGAATAACAATTGTGGAACAAGGAATGTCGTTTGGGGCTAACGATTCTACGTTGCGCTGACGAATACAAATCTCATTGTTGCAACGTCTGCACCGGCGATATTCCGTGTTATAACACTGTTATTCGCTTCAAGCATCCGCCTGGCTGGGAACTTCCATTCCGACTGTATTTATAACTTCGATGTGTACTGCTATACAAAGCGATAAGCAGAAGCCGGCATCACCAATGATGCCAGTCTCTCGAACACGCCCGTGTGATAAGAAAAAAAGCTGGCACTGTGACGCAATGTACAGTTATTTGTTTTTCAATAAACCGAAAAACTTTGTAACGCTCCTTGGTAGCTGAACCTTGTGTGTCGGCTGCAGAATCCAGTCATATAGAATGGATGCTACCAGTCAAATTAAAATCAGTATGTAATCTTTATTTGATTACTGCATTCGTTCATTACTCTCTTACTTTCAGCTCACCTTTTATTGCGATAGCAATTATATGGACACTTCAACCGGATTTCTGCCGTCGCCGTCGCCGTCGCCGTGAGGTTCCGTATAGATAAAATCTTCGCCGCGCGCCGTATGCCCCAGCGGAAGCGTGCGGGGACGCGCGCTATCACGGAGAGCGAACGCACTCAATCTCCCACGCGCAAGCAAGGAAGCGGAAAACCAGCGCCGGAGGGAGCAGGGGGGCGGGGGGGGGGGGGCACTTCTCTGCCAACAACCGCGCTCGTCGCTCGTCCGCACAGTCTCTTATCTCTCCCACGCGCAAGCAAGGAAGCGGGAAGCCAGCGCCGGAAGGAGCGTGGGGGGGGGGGGGGGGGGGGGGGCGCTTCTACGCTGCCAGCAACCGCGCTCGTCGTTCGTTCGACCGCACCGTCTCTTATCTCCACACGGGTCTGACCTTTATGCGCCGTCCATTCGCCGCTCAGTTTCCGTTGAAGCGATAGACCGCACGTACCTTCGCCCGCTGCTGCGTCGTATATATGCGCTTGCTGCCAGCGTTTTGACAGTCGTTGTCTGCAGTCATTCAGTGTGATCTATTCATGTTTTTTTGTGCGCGCTCACAGCACGCTTGTTCATTCAGTTAGTAATAGTCGGGCCACATTTTCCAACGCACGCTACACATGCAATGCTGCCCGGATTGGCAGTGCAGCGCTACAGATGTGTCCCTTCGCACGCGCTGCCCACGGGAAGCGCTTCTCATCAACACCACCGTTTCACACGCGCCTTCTCGTGGTCATCGAGTCTCTCTTCATGTCGGTCTACTTACGCCGCAGCACACCTCCTTACTTAATCAGCTCATGTTTACTACAATTCATATTGCTACCAAAGCCGCTCACCTTACTTCGTATGACATTGCTGCGTTGCTATCGCATTCATTGCTTCGCCCTTAGGGCGAAACTGTGACATTTTTTATTCTGTAGACACATAAGTGTGCTCTGTAATATGACTCCTTTCGAAATAGGACACATATTTTCGCGTACCTAAAGCGCAAGAATTGGTACAGCCCCTGCGAATGTACACTTTCTTTTCTGTAAGGCATTTCCAAACAACGTCCTTCATTTTGCTACAAAACTAAGTAGTGCAAAATCAAGAAGTGCCCCACATCGAGCCACAGATGAGGTTGAATAATATAATGATTCAAGATGGAGTTTTAAACGAATCCTTTATCGGTATAAACTTATTTAGTGTTTCGTTTAGAGTCCCTTGAGGTTGTACGGGTACTATGGTGAAACCGCGATGTACCTAGGTGCGGAGGCACAAACCAGACATAACGTTGATCTTGACAACGACGATAGATCAAGCGGTTCCTTGCAACTGTACAGCATGATGTTCACATTTTTTATAATGATGATTTAGCGAACCATGACGCAATAATTCCACTTAGGACATCAGTTATAGTGCCTCTAATGTTGTTCGTGGAACTGAAATGCTGAGTGTTCTGAAATTTGGTGTCAGTCAGCCTGGGTAGCTTAGTGGCTGTGGTGATACGGGGCTGAGCATGAGGTCGCAGATTCGACTCTAGCTTCCACGGCCACATTCCGATGGGCGCGAAATGAAAAAACAAAAAAAATGAGCTCATGTATAGTGCGTTAGGCACATGTGAATGAACTCCACATTGTCAAACACCTCCCCGTATTGTGTGTGTCATAATAATACCAGGGTTTAATACTTGAAAGTTCAAAATAGCTTGATTTATACGAGGCATTAGAATGACGATTCGACACTACATATATACTGTACACTTTATATTTCTTTTAAATGGCTGCGGATAGTCATTTTCGTATATGTTTTACTTTATACGGATAAGACTCCTGATATGTCAGACAGACAATCTTCTTCACAAGAGGACAGTTTTGCTTATTTTGGCCATTATGCGAACGTAGCGATGTGAGCTGCACAAGATCCAAATTATTGAGGCTCACGTACATGTCAACTATACATGTATATCACACTGTTCTGTACTCGGTCAAAGCTTCGCGCAAACTTTGAGCGAGAGACTTAAAAACAGTCAGCAACAGGAGTCAGTAACACCACAGAGGGGTGAAGGTGTTCATAGAAACGGCTTTTCAGAGAGAACGCCTAATTAAGCAACAGACGAGGCATAATTAGTGAAATGAATTGAGACTGTTTCGCCATTCTTCGCATAAGACTGCAGCTCAGGTGCTATCACACTAGATGTGGGTGATAGCTACTTTCCAAAAGCTTTTTATGTGCAATAAAAAAGGCCAGCTGTTTGAAAGTGCACCTGTTGTCCGGCATGTATCTAGCTCAAATCCTACATAAAAAAATATGAAACTTTATCAATCCCCCAAACTCGCTTATTTATGTTTTCTTCTGGTCCAGCACTTGCTCGTATGGAAGCTTATCACGTGAGCCAGCAGTTATGGGCTCCTTAATGATTTCCTCGATTCGTCAGCAGAGGCTGACGTCTCATGCAAACATGATTGCGAACACGAGCCGGAGTAATCTTACGGTTATGGCGCTAGCTAAATGGCCCTGTATAGTTAAGTGAAGCAAGCTCTGTAGAATACCAACCGCTAACCTAACTGAAAGTTTACTATGCATATTAAGAAGCGCAGTGCCTACGTACACTGAGCGCGAATTAAGTATCACACACAACAAAATAACATTGAAGCGGAAGCGCACCTGGACGCAGCTGCTCCTCGTTGTCGTCTTTTCCCTAGTCTTAATTTTATTGTATCGTTATGTTTTACGTTACTTTCGCAGGTAGCTTACTATACAACTCTTATTTTTTGCTAACCTTCTTTTAGCACTGGAGAATGTTTCTTCGCCAGTTACCTCCTATTAAATAGTAATCGATGATTCTGAAATGATGATCATAGTATAATGACGATGACGTGGCGGCGACGTAATTAGGACAATGGGACGACGACTAGTCTATGATGACGATGGCAGGACGAAGGCTGTATAACAATGATTGTATGACGTCTGTATCACGACGAAGGCGTGACGGCGATGGTAGGTGGTGAAAATGATGACGATTGAACGACGTCAAGGGGAAGAAATCCTAATACCGAAAAGGGGAGTGAGAGAGAAATTGTTTGAGTGAAGCACTGAATTCGGTTTAAACCTGCCTACCTTAGTCAATCACCCTGAATTGGTATAGAAGGGGAAAGTTGCGCGTAGATAAGGGACAAACAAAATGTCAAAAGGTTCTTCGCGAATATTCACTCAGCGATATTATTTTTCGTTTCATCGTGGAAACGAAGAGTAAAGGGCACGAATTGAAGACAACGACATAGGATGAAGCTAGTATGCATGACACACCTCACTTTAACCCAACACGCATAAATCAGCTCTCTCAACCACAAGCAATCTTGCGCGTCATCATAATTATCCCCCCCCCCCTCCCCGATGGCAACATGATTCCTGGGCTAGGAACGTGAAGTACTGACGTTATGCAAAACCACTCTAGGTGGCACAAGCAGCACGAGTGCAGCGTATCAACGAAAGGGGCACCGCACGTGTCAGCGCCAGTTCTGAGGGCTTTCCCGGCATTCGCGATAATATGCCACCGCGCCTGTTCTTGAGCCTGATACCCTATCATATTTGTGCTATATGAGCCAGCGGCCAAGTTGTGCCGAGCTGGCTTTGGCGGAAATTCTGCTGCCGTCAGATGCGGCTGCTTGCATTCTTTTCCCGTCCCTTGCTCCCGGTCGTAAACGGGGGGAAAAGTGGCTCCCGCTTCGCCGTATATCTTCGCCAATTCTGGCCCAGCGTCTCGGTCGAGAGCCGAAAGAGGTCAACAGCTGCCTCACCGAGCCTGATCTCGGCGAATATTTCACCTTTGTGGCAGATGCGAGCAGATTCGCTCTCATCACCTTTCCATGTGCAGCCAGGTGCCAGCTGCGTTCGCCCCAAGATGTGATAAAAGACAGGAAGTGGAAGCCCGCCAATTCAGCTCTTCAGTTGCATCTTTTTCATCTAAACCTGTTTTATTCCCAACGCAATGCCCCATATTGTTTTGCTAAGGCAGAATTCTCCTCTTTTCTTTTAAGTGAAGCTTTATAGACTCACAACTGTCGGTGGCTACGGCGGCGGCGGTGGTGGTGGTTTCACGCTGAAAAGTGGGCCTATCCTGGTGATAGTGCATAAAGGGTCCAATCTCAATGCCACATACCGCTGTGGGCCCGGGCACTTATAATGCGCCGTTGAACTACCCTTGTCACACCTGGGACCCAAGGAGACAAAATCACCAGCCCTTCCTCTGTCGAGAAAACGGGGATAAGCGAAGCTTGTCGTCCGATTCTAGCGTGAGGGGATTCCGAAGCCTAGGCGAAACGTCAGCGAAGAGCCTGTCTCTCCCCTTTACAGCAGTCAGTAGTTGTATATGGGCTAGAGACCCACTCTTCAAGCCGATGCCTCCTCTTTTCTCTTCCTTAAACCCTTTTCCTGCACTTTGCCTTTCCAGTTGTCGCGCCAGCAGGTCGCATTCACGCCAGGCTGCGCTCACTGGGGCATAGAGGTTAGAAAAAGAAACTTGGTAGGGAGTATGACGTCAGCCAGTCAGCGTTCGAAAAGCAGCCCTCGGCTACCGCCGTTAGCTTCATGCTTTCACTAGCCAAATGCACGCAACAGACGTAGAATCCTGGGGACAGCACAGCGTACCTGACGCCGCAAGTTGCTTGGTTCATGGTATCGGTTTGAGTAGCGCTTGTCGCTGTAGTTGCTGTCGTGTTCTCTAGTCCGTGCCGATCGCTTCCTGCTCGCCACATTTGAGATCTTTAGCTCTCCGCCTTTGTACCTGCAAGCATTGATGCCGTTTCACCGGCTACATTTATTTCGGAACGTTGGCGAGGTCGGCCGCGCGCTGCAACTTTTGAGCGGCGCATTCGACCGACGTCAAAGCTAGTGCCGTTGTGTTCAATGCACCGCCCCCCCCCCCTTCCCCCTGCAGAAAAAAAGGGGAGGGGGTCGGAGAACGCTTGCATCACGAGCTGTGATGCTTTTCTCCTAATTTTTATCTTAAATTTTTTTTTGGCTAGGCAACTAAATTGTTACGTGATGATTCCTCGTAAAGACTTTTTTTTCCTCCAAGCACTAAGCCACTTTCCCGTCGCTACCACCGATGGAGCCACAGTTTTTTGCACTGGCAACGGGGAAACACTGCTCTCGTTGGAATACAAAAGAAGTTTGTGCCTCACCTAATCAATTTCAGAAACATTAACTAAATACTCATTCGAAATAACAGAGCATGTACTGTTGAAAGCGGGGCAAATTGGAAGCCACGTAAGGCGGCGGTCGAGCGCAGAAACATGCTGAGTCCATGCGTGATCGTGAAAGTTAACATTGTGCTGTCGCCTTGTGCGGCTTCGCTGCCACTTATTTCGTCATGATTTGAATGAGAAGTTGTCGCAGACGCCACTGGCTCGTGCTTTCAGTTTTTTCAGTAAGAACACACGAGAAATGAAATTTGCGGCTGGTGCACCAAAATTATAGAAACATCTCAAGGACAGATAAAACTTTGATCGTCGGAACCTCCCGTTTTCCTCCTGACAATGTGTAATGTCTCATTTCGTTGCTTAATAATTTCGCTATTGCTACATTCTAATAAAATTAATATACAACATTAAGAAATTGCGGAAAATAATGGTGTTATTGCAACACTTTGACAGACGCGCGGATGCTTTTCGCATTTTCCCGCCCGTATCCGTCATCAGGTCATTTCAATTCCTCGACGTCACAATGAGTTTACGAGATCTCAAATTCGAGAGAAATTTACATTTTTTGCTTGTAAAGCTTGATTTCTCCAGTGTACGTAATCAATATCTCAGTGCAAAGTAAATCTCGCGCGCTTTCACTCGCACATAAGTCACGTTTGCTCTTCGCCGTGCATTCGCTCCCTGCGAAAGCGTGCGTACCTCGCCCTCGCGTGCTTTCACTTGCACGTACAGCATACGGCCAATGATAGTTTTTTTTTTCTATTGCCGGACGCGGCCATCGAAGAGTGAGCCCTTAACAGCTTCGATGTAAAAGAAAAAAAAAAAAAACTCTCATTGGCCGTATGCTGTATGTGCGAGTGAAAGCGCGCGAGGGCGAGGGACGAGTGCTTTCACGGGGAGCGAACGCACGGCGGAGAGCAAACGCGACTTCCCAGTGGAAGGGGAGCGGTGGGCGAGGAGGGCATCGAGGCACCCTAGACTGTGCGCGTGCGTGCCCGCTCTTCAATAGCGGCGCATGCGCGCAGCCCTGCCGGCCTCTGCCGCCTGTGCTGCCGACTCTCTCTGGGCTTTTGCCCGCCTCTCCCCTAACAGTGTCGACAACGGGGTTTAGCCGTTGCTTCAGGTATCCAGCGTTTTGACAGCGGTTCTGTGCGATCACACAAACAACGCGCACAACTGTTGTCGACGGCGGCGGCGTTTTGCCCGCGTTCCCACCGAACGCGCGCGGCGTTGGTGACGTGTTTATGAAGAACGTGCCAACCTTTGCCGTACACCCTATGGCAGTGTACCGTAGCGATCATAAGGCCATGGTCCCTGTGGTCACTAAAGAGATGAAAACCACCGGACCATATATATTTCTAATTCTTTAACAATTCAAATAACAAATTACAGCATCACAAGATAATAGTCATAATTGGAAATACGTATTCCCAACTTAGTACAGCTTCGCTGGTCTTTCATCTCCACCCCAGTGGTAAGGCTGACAGTTTTTTTTGTCTTTTAACACGAAAGTGTTTTATGCCAGGGTCCACCAAGACTTCACTGACGTATTTCCGTCACGGAAATACGTCATAGAACATAATACAAAGAAAGAAACCAGAAGAAAAAGTTCCACAAACATGCAAAATTTGGAAATCGAACCCACGACCTCTCGGTCCGCGACGATAGATCGCCGAGCGTTTAACCCATTGCGCCACAAACGCATTTGCAGAGAGCTACACAGACGCGCCTTATATATCCAACACTCCTCCGTGTACCCGCGCTCTTGCTCGGGGCGGTGCCGCCGCCTACGAGCAGAAAAGAGAAGTACTGCATTATGACACTAACGCGCACCGACAGTGAACGCTTCGGTGGTCTCAGCACTACGACGCCTCGATGCCAGCATTCGAAGGGACGCTGGCATCAAGAAGCACTACCAACGCCACCTAGGTGGCGTTCACCGTACTCAGCACAGCGGAGCGTGGCCTCCGCAATTAGCTCTGAAAATGTTTCTGAAGTTGATCGCGGAGGCTGCAATTACGACACGCTGTACGTGCTGATTTGACTCGGTGACGATTCAGTTACGTGCTTTGTCTTGCGCGTTGTATTAGTGTGTCAGTTACGTGCTTCGTCTTTCGCGTTGTGCTAGCGTGTGCAGCGTAGTGCAGCTTCCATATGCACGACGGTTGCTCATGGTCATCGACGTTGGTAGTCGTGATGGAGGAGACGTGCCACCAGGCGTCAGCGTGGGTGCATCAACGCCTAAGGGACGCTTTAGCCACAAAACACCAATAGACATTATATATCAATGTGCAATAAACATTACACTACTTCTGTGAAGACACGTTTCACTTTCGTGTTCTATACCGATTCCTATATAAGAGGGATCAACCACATTTTTCTACTTTCGCATTGTCATGCACTCTGGTTAATTCCATAAACCCGGAAGGACATACCCAGCTACGGTACATGGAGCCAACCTTTCAACAAATCGGCTCGCATACGCCACGTTAGAGAACCTTCAAAGTGAATATGGGTGCGAGCGCTGTTTCCGAATACATATTTTATGAAAATAACGAACTTTTGAAAGCTACTGTGACAGCGATGATAATTTTTTTCCATACAAACGCCTTTTAATCTAATGTCTCCAACAGCGAAGGAACATAAATGTGCTATTAGCATTAGCTACATTTATCTAGTAAACACAGCACTCGCTATGCAGCTGTCGCGGCTTCTTACCTTTTCGGTGTTTGCGAGCCGAGGCTTAAAACGCTGAGACAGCGCGGGTTGGGTCAACACCTACTAGAGGGTTTGACGCCCTTACGACATTCCCCAATTGCAGGCTACTGGGACAAGCCAGATGGGCTGTCTGTGCACTGTTTTGGTGAAAGCCTGAGGTGACGTGAGCAACCCAATGAGCAAATAACGAAACGGCTCCCGCCAGCGACAAGTTACCTTTTCGTCCACTTTCATTTCCCCTTCTCTTCATTATTTTCTACATTCCAATTTCAACCGCGCTGAATTTCCCCGATGCTTTCCTTGGCTTCATTGTCTGTTGGCTTTATGTGGTTATGATTAACAAAATCGAGCCCCTCGGTTCACATTCTTATTTTCGTTTAGTCATTACGAGGGTCTCGAATCTGGCACCCTTGATGTCATTAGGTAGCATGCGATGGTCTATTAGCCACGTGCCTGCTCTCCTAAGATCACGTGTTACGTGACGACATCGGGCTAAAAAGGATGTTCCACATCCGCCCACCATGGTTCTGAGTGGCGCTGGCTAACACTCCTAGGGCTTGATCTAGTAAACATAAATAGCCAAGTTAGTGGACGAATTGATGGGCGTCGCCGTAGCACAATTGGTAGTGCAACCCACGCGTAATGCGGAGGTTGCGGGTTCGGCTCCCGCCGGCGACAAGTTATCTTTTTATCCACTTTCATTTCCCTTATCTTCGTTATTTTATACATTCCAATTTCAACCACACTTAATTTCCCCGATGCTTTCCTTGGCTTCATTAAAAAAATATAATTATGTGGTTTTGCGTGCCAAAACCACGATCTGATTATGAGGCACGCCGTAGTGGGGGGCTCCGGGAACTTTTGACTACCTGGGGTTCTTTAACGTGCACCTAAATCTAAGTACGCGCGTGTTTTCGCATTTCGCCCCCATCGAAAATCGGCCGCCGTGGCCGTTTGCTTCATTGTCTGTTGGCTTTATGTGGCTGAAAATAGCCAGTTATCAGAGATAGTGTGGAGTCAGCTGACTGAAAACTATGCATAATTTCATATAAAGAAACTCAGGGATGTGTTCTTGTGAGATTTTCATTTAGCTACCTATTAATCTGCATTGATCACTGGCATTACTAATCACTGGCAACTCAACACAAACTGGAAAGGAAAATAAAGAATTTTTTTACTCCACCTGTAATTGTTATATTATGTATAATTCGTTTCTCGTTATACGAAGATGTGATGAATTTTGGGTTGTTAGTGCCACGTTTTTGTTTTTTATTGTTTAATTTGCCTCGACGTGTGTAAATTAGAAGAGATGCAACGTAAGGAGCACAGATCTTCGTCGAGCCGCACTTTCGCGGCTTCTTTTTGTCTGCTCCCCTGGCACCTCGTGACACGATGGCAAACAAAATATAATTGGATTGAACTGAATAAATGAAGATTGGCCGGAGAGACTTTAGAACTGTCCTGGACACAAATTAGAATTTATTACTATTATTACGTCGAGGATGACTAGTATATTTTGTACTTTATTAGCACTGAACGAAAACCACCGCAACCCAAGTTTACTCCTGTAAAACGTGTGTCTTCCGTGTTATAACTGCTGCCATTAATGCAATCACACCACTGCGTTTTGCACATAACGGTAACCGGCACTAGCGGTGGCTTCGGCCATGCTGCTTCAGATTCTGCTTTTGCGATATTGAGGTATAGTGCTTATATTTTAAACGAACTGATTTTCCCTAGCGGTTTGCCGTTTGAGGAACTACATTAGGGACTCAGTAATGATTAGCGGCGCTGAATAGTAAACAATTTAACACATTTTAATATCTCAGTTTGCGATCTACTTATAACGCGATGAGCATGGCAGACCGTACGACAAAGACTCGTAACTTTTTCATAAAGACTACCCCACTGTAAAACACAGAAACATGAAACTGGCGATGACACACACACTTTGCAATAATGAGGTTACAGAGGCTTCGTTTAAGTCGCAATTTCGTGCTCACTTTCCATTGATCTTTTTCATTCTGATATTGTGATCCATTTGTTTCGTCTTTGGTATGGTATGGTATGCCTTAGCTGATGGCGCATACCCACTGCGGGGGATTGGCCAAGATTTGGATGGAATTAGGCAATTTTTTTTTAATACTAAAATCGGTAAAGCTAACTGGAGAAAATGAACAAAAATAAAATATTTAAGAATTCAAGAAAATCTATTTGAAGCACTTATAAATTCCGCCACGGCTGAGCAAATATCCCTTTGGCACTTTCCAAGAGAGGAGGCTCCTAAAGAAAGAATTTTTAGAACAGAAAAGCTTAAACCAAGCTGTGTAAATTTTGATTCTAGAATATTTTTCCCTAAAGAAGAAAAACGGCGGCACAATATGAAAAAAAATGTTTCGTCGTTGTTATCGCCATGTCCACATTGTCGTCTTTCAATTCTGGGCACGTGAGCTACCGCAAAAAAGCGGTAGCTCAATTATCTTTGAAGCTTTACCCACAGTATGCCTTATTGCTCGCTATTTGTCATTAAGACAACTGTATTCAACATGAAAACATTTTATAAGGGTGCCGGGAATATAATAAATGCTGAATCTCACAGAAAAAACTTCAAAAAAACAAGAAAGAAGGTAATAAATGTGAGGTGCTTTGGGGGAGTGGCAGTTTAGCGTAATATTGGCACCATGGCAGATGAGACTCACAATATTAGTATGCGGATTGAGCTTGCTAAAATATATTTATTTGGAATTTTTCAGCAGATTGTGATTCCTAGCGCATCATTGCAGTTTAGGTCATTAACTTAAAGAGGTAGAGTAGCAAAAGTCTCCAACTTATTATTCATATTGGCAATTAGTTTGCAAATTCCACTGACAGCCGGTGTTACAAAGCTAAGGTTGCTATCAAAAGTACATCGCTTTGTCTCCAAGAACCTGGTCTTTCATTTTGCAGAGTCCTCTCAGAAACACGCAATGTAAAAGAGAATGCGAAATACCAATGTAAGAGGAATATGGCAACAAAAGGACATTAAAATTTGGCCCCATGCATGCTGCGATTAGTTGAACTGATCTAGATGAGTGTAATAGAGAAATAGGATGCGCATTACAGGTCACGATGGGCACTGCCCGTTTTCGGTTCGTATGTATTGTCTATTGCTTTAACTCGTCCCATTGTTTGGACAACGAAAAGTAGAACAAACATGGAAAATGAAGCCACATTGCCTTTTAGAAGGTAAGCAGTAGGCTTTATAACAGGTAATATAAATGAAGACAACAATGCATGAAATACAATAAACAGCAGGTCACTGCTTCTAATACATTATCGAGAAAATAAAAGTAATGACAACAACGATTCGCGAAAACAGAACGACGATTACTGCCCTACCAAAAAAAAAAAAAGTTATCGAGCACTGCGTTGGGAAGAAACCGGGGTAAGATGGAGTGGATGTGATTCGGGAGCCGGATTGTCGGGCTCCTTCTTCCAACCTCTTCTTGCCATCATGGCGGAACACAGCCGGTGCCTGAACGGAAATAGAAAAGATGATGAGAGCGAATCTGCACGCATCTGCCGCAATAGTGAATTATTTCCTGAGCTCAGGCTCGATGAGGCCACTGGTGACTTCTTTCGGGCCTGAACGCGATTTGCCAGCGTTGAGATATACGGCAAAAGAAGAGCCTTTTCTTTACCCGTAACGACTGCGAAGGTAAACGACGAGAAGAGAATGCAAACAGCCGCATATGAGAATATCAGTATTCCGGTCAATTCTTGCTGTGCCCTTCTTAGCCTCCGGCTTTCGTAGAAAACGCACTATACGTATGCTACAGGTCTGAAGAAAAGTGGCGCAGCTGGCCATCTATTGTGGCTTCCGGAGGGCCAGAAAAATCGCGCTTACATTTGCGGTGCCCATTTTGTTCATGGGGTGTTCTTCCCGTTTTGCACAAAAGTTGAATCTTTATGATAAAGTCAACGCTTTACTTTGTTGTGGAGTACTCCCGCTGTGGTCAGAGGGGAAGGAAAATGACTATACGTAAGATTGCTTGTTGTTGACCTGCCTGATTTGGTCGGGTTGGGATATGGTTAGTTGGGTCCTGTTGGCTCGTTTGAGCCTGTGACCTCGTTTTCGAATCTATGCTGGTTAAAATTCGTTTTCCCGCATGACGATGATTGAACAATAAGAGAAGGCTTGAAGATTGGAGAACAACACTGCGTCATTGCTTTTTTTCCACCCCTTTTTTTAGGTTTCCCCTTTCTTTATACTAGTGCAGAGTGATCGGCTAAGGCAGGCTGGCTTAAACCAAGTTATCTGCTTAACTCCAACAAATTTCTGCCTTTCTTGTTTTCAATTAGGAAATGTACAATCTTGATGCCGAATATAAATGAAGGTTACTTGTTATTAGATGAAAGACGTGCCTGCCGTTTAAAGCAAAGCTTTATATGGCTAGGCGAAACGAAAAGGAGTCTGTCTGTCGCCTGTGTACAGAAAACTATCGTCATCAGCTTTGGCTCGAGCATTGTCGTCTTCTTCCGCAGCTGGCTGGTTGTCGCCCCTCGGGTTGCACTGGTGCTCGTGCTCGGCACACGTTCGTGCCACTGCTCCCGCGTTCGTGGTCGTGGTCTTCTTCCACAGCTGGCTGCGTTGCCGCTAATCATTCCAGCGTAGAATGTCACTTCTTTTCTGTCATCGTAATGGGGAGGCTGCGTTTAGGGGGCTATGAGCCATTGCTTAAGGGGGTGTGAGGCATTCATTGTCTTGCCCCGTAACCGAGCATATTTAATTTTAGAGCAATTTAATTTCGAAGAATCGCACGCGGCAATGGGCGGGCGAATGCTGCTAACCACGCCACCGAGCAAACTCGAGACATCGAGTTTGCTCCGCGGACTGCGGGCGTACCGTCAGTGACGTCGTTCTCTCCGTCGCAGCTGTCTAATCATGGTAAGTTTAGGTGCACCCAGGACAAGCTTCGCTTACCCCCATTTTCCGGTAGGGAAAGGTTTGGTTAGTTTTTTTTCTTCTGCCGGGCTTTCGTTGGGCAGGGTTCTCTGCAGAACATTTGGGGGCTGGAACCGCAGAAAAAATGACGACGAGGTCGGAGTCGGCGCACACAAACTTCGTCCGCCTGTCAATGGTCATGAAGAGTCAGCGCAATTGCAAACGGACACTTTTAGCGTGAAGCGGCACATTTTGTGAGCATTTAAGACAAAAACTTCACCATCACCGTTCCGTTCCAGAGTACGTACAAGGACATCACTTACAGTCCATGTGCGTTTGGCCAATGTCCCATTGCTTGCTTTGATGGACCACCATTAGAGCTGGTGCGTGATTTATAGAGACGTAGTCAGCAGCCATCGAGATTCGCGCCTGCAGAAGGAAACTCGTCGAGGATGTGAAGCAAGCGGCGGGCTCAGTCTGCACACAAGGCGACGAGAACGCCACCTTTGTTGCACTCTTTAGTTCACTGTTCTGCCGTTGGCAGCACTGGCAAGATTGATAGCACAAATAACTCATCGCTTCAACGTGGCCTCAACGATTCGCATGTATATTTGTGTTCAACTGTATTTCACGTTTATTTGTCGTTTTTTTTCATTCTGTATGACGCCTACTAAAAGGAACGACTCGGGACTTTTCGCCAATGTAAACAAAACTTCCAAAAGGAATTCTTTTAGGCATTCTTTGGGAGCTGTTCAAGGCTCACCTCTGTAGGCGACAAACGTTGAACGCTGTTTGCGTTCGTCTCTGTGTAGTGATGAATGGTTTCACGAAAAGAAATTGGCGCTATATTTATCGGCAACGTTTGCGAGATAATTTATTGGTGACATTGCGTTCGTTATAAAGTGTATCGAAATCTGGGTGGAATGTTTGTATGCCTCAGATTGAACTTACTGTAGAGCACAAAGCTGTGCATTGTGATCCATGAAATACAGAGCGAACCCGACAGAGCCAGCATTACAGTCGTGTGCTTGCAGATAATATTGTGAATATTCGAGCCTCTATTCGTCGCTCTAAGCCATTGCTTTGTTATAGAATTCAGCGAAACGCATGAACTCGCAATTGGATTTTCTTGCTCTTTATTGCGCTTTCAATTACACTGCTTGGTATATTTCGATGCGGCACAACGTTACAACATAACTTTCAACTGGGCGTCCCATTTACAAATCCCTACTGCTTTCGGATCCACAGGACGAACAGTGACTCGTTCAACTTTTTAATTGCGACAAGACATAGAACATTTTCTCATCTACTGCCCTTCCATTGATAATAAAAGACAGAGTTTGCGCGCTGCTTCAACTCGACTGGACGACTGAGCGTTCACAGAAGAAAAAAAAATGCTACAGAAATTCTGAGAAATGTCTACTAGTGCATGAGCATTCATTAACCCAGCTGCTACTTCGCATGTGCTTACTTATTTAGATAGCTTAAGCATGTCTGCCTATCACTACCAATCATCTACTATTTCACTACTTTAACTATACACGTGTTAACTTGACCAATTATTTATTTATGTTGCAGATATATCGTATCAACTGAGCCGAAACGCCGTCCTAGCTGTTTTTCTTTAATTGCGATAGAAATTGTATGGACACTCCATGCAGGCGCATTTCTGCCATCGTCATCGCCGCCGTCGTCACCGTCGCCGTGAGGTTCCGTATAAATTGTACGGGTGATAAAATTGTCGCTGCGCGCCGTATGCTGTATGTGCGAGTGAAAGCTGGCGAGTCTCGCGCACACAAGGGAGGGAAGCGGAAAGGAAGTGCGCCGTCTTCCAGTTGCGGACAATGCTCCGGGGGGGGGGGGGGAGGGAAGGGAAGGGGGGGGGGCGCTCTACGCCACGCGCGCCCGCCCGGGCGGCTGTACCTTGAAAACCATCTGCGGCGGGGAGCAGTCCCAGCCTGCTCTGTGTTTTGGCGGCTTAGTTCGAGTTGATGCGAGCGGCGGCACGAAGGTCAATTCGCTCGCTGCTGCTGCCGTGCTTACTCACTATAGTGTTTTGACAGCGAGTTTCCGCAGTCGTCGAGTGATATGCGTTCGTGTTTGCTTGTGCGCGCGTGACACCATGTTTGTTAATTTAGTTAGTAGGATAATTTTTCCACGTTTATATGACTGATAAAACTACTATCCTTACTTCGCATAGCTGTCTACTAATTTGCTATCGCAATCGATGTTTCGCCTTTCGCGCGAAACTGCGACATTCTCTCACTTCTCTACAAATCAACGCTCCTCGCTCAATGCACGCTCTGTTCCCACTCTGTTCACTTCACTTCTTGCTCCGCAGTTGGCTGCTTTCGATGCTGAATTTTTCACTTCTCGTCAGCAGATTTCTTCAATTTTCTGTTGGCGTCTTTGTCACTTCGTGCCTCTTGTTCTGCTTGTCTATCCGGGCGCCTACCCAGTGACACGTACCCATTCTGAAGGATAGGTCAATAATGTCCACATACCAATTGACACGTGCACAGTGGAACATTGCCAATGGCAAAAGTTGTCTAGCGGGCCACATAACGAGTTGCTAAGGCTGCAATAGTGTATTCTTCAGTACTGGGTAGCGTTCCTGTGAGCGTTACTTGGTGCAAACACTTCCTTTAAATTTAACTTTGCGTACTCGAGATGAGCTTTCATGCGCACTGTTATTTGCAAAGCTTCGCTATTCGAAAGAGCGCCGTGAAGATTTGAGACGATCCGTCGACGTAGCCCAGTTGCTTTGGCATTGCGCTGCTGAGCTCGACGTCGCGGGTTGGATCCCGGCGGAGGCGGCCGCTTTTGGATGGGCGCGAGATGCGAAAGCGCTCGTGTACCGCGCATAGGGTGCAAGTTAAACAACCCCAGGTGGTCGCAATATTTGCGAGCTAAACAATACAGAATGCCTCTTAATCAGGTTGTGGTTCGGACACGTAAACCCAGGAAATAAACGATTTCTTTAAATGTGCGCGATGTTCCCAAGGAAGGCAAATTGCATTGAAAGTTGCTTACTCCGGTAGTTCTTCAAAAAAAAAAAAAAACCTGCGAATTGTAAGCCTCAGTGCTTTCTATATGGACTTTATCTGGTGTGTGTGTGGGTGTTTTGCTGTTTCAATACCCGTTGCTGTTTCCTGATTACTTGATTCAGATCCCTGCCGCTTCGCATTGCTGTTTTCGGCTCCCTGTCTACAAAACAGATATATAAGTAATGCAGGTTCTTTTTTTTTTTGGGGGGGGAGGAGGGAACGATATTGCATTTTAGAATCTTTTGCTGCCACGTAGCCCTGTAATATGGTTCTCAACGGCTTAACAATATATTCTTTTGGCTTAATATGAATGGCTTCGTATCTCTAAGACAAGCACTGCAATCGATCAACCATGAACTTCTACAGCCTTCTCTCTTTTTTTTTGCACTGTTGGTAAAGTTACTCTTTTCGAGTTTGGTTGGAACAAATGGCCCTGTCTTCGCGTTCCAGTTATAGAATCGTTTACTTTCTGCCTTGAAACATTGCAAAGGGGGAAGTTGTCTACCGTTCACAACACGCACTACCGTTCATGCAGGGCCGTTTGTGTGGTATATATAAGATACAAACGACCGTTGTGGGACAAGGAAGGAATCGTAAATAATGCGCGGTGCCTTCTCAGTTAGGAGTTTCAGCCTAAGCGCAAAGGTATCGTACTTTACGGAATATGGAAACACACAAGAGAGCCTTGCTGGTGGCACCACCTTATGCCACTGACGTCAACTAGAGCAGAATAACTATATTTCATACGGGCAAGTTCTCAATGCCCGTTAACGCGAACGTGCTGGCAGGGACAACGATTAACGTTTAGGTGGATTTCCTTTCCTTTCTTGACTTCTTCGATGACAACGACGCAACACGAGAACGTTCTTAACGTGTCGTGGCTGTAAAAGGAGCCACAATTTTTCGATACCAGCACTGCTGCTGCAGTGTCTAAGTATTTTGTAAAACGTAACACGTTTACCGACACGCTATAACACTCCATAGCTTCTGGCGGGTTTTCACTTGAGGATGCGAAATTAGCAGCATTGAGTGACATATTTGTTGATTATTACATAGGAACGTCACCCTTCCCGGAAATCTAGCATGCGAAATTCCTCAACAGTCTAAACTGGAAAGAAACTGCGATAGTTTACAAAGTTTAGTTTATCACAAAATTTCTTAATGCACTGTTTTGTACACGTTGTCGTCCTCAAAGGTGTATAGACTATCTTCGCACTTGAGCATATAGGTGCGTAGGTCTTTGTTGCGATGCTCTCATATGTAAATAACTGTCAGTATCACTCATCGTGTTTACCTATGCTCATATTATGGTTGCTTTCTCACGTTACATTTTGTCTTGGACATACGCCACCGAGCCCCAATTCAGCAAGTTCTGCTTACACATGACCCCAAATTATTTTACGTGGTGTGTTGTGCTCAGGTTTCATCATGGTCAGTGCGCGCCACGTTTTCTTATTTACGCTCGGTTTTCTTGTAAAATGATTCAGTGAAGCGCGCCAAGGCAAAACATGTTGTCCCTTAGCCTTTGCAATTGAAGAAGGACAGACGAGCTATAGTCGGCATAAATTGGTTGACGTTAAACAACGCAAGAAAACACGTGCGCAGGAAAGTATAGCCAAGCCGAGGCACTGACTTTCAGCTAAAGCTTTTTGACAGGTGCCCAAATATACAAACACGATAACACCATTATAACAGAAAAATACAGGAAAGAACAATAAAAAAAGCAAGCAAGTAAGAAACAAACAGAAATTCATGTCAGATTCAGCAAAGCCATTACGCTTGGCGACAACAAGATTATTGCCTGCCTTACGCAATCATCAACCGCTTTTAGATGTTGTCCGTGCAGTTGTCCCTCGCACACTTTGTATTGCTTTTCGTATCTTTAATTAGTCATCGCTTGAGTTATTCATTTTCGTTTCGTGCCTCTGTCCTAATTATCGCAAGGTTTTTTTTTTCTACCACGTAAAACAGAAACGCTTTTGTCCGTCCTGTCTTTTATTGCTCTTCAAAGTTAACACCACTCGTTCCTTCATTGTGTTCTGCTCACACAGACGGGTACCCTCTTCATTGTGAGCTTCGTTAGGCAGGCGAGTTGATAGCACCGTTTTTCCAACGCCATTCAGAAAAGTTGCTCTTTCTAATTCTTGTTTTCATGTCGAAGCCTCCACCGAGTCGCTTTTGCTTGCCGTTTCTCATTGCCAGCGCACATATCAGCAGAGTCAGAAACTTTTCCAACCGGAAAGATTCGAAAAGCCTACGCGTAACCAGCGCCGACAGGTGAAAGAGCTGGTTGTAAATGCAGTTAATCCCTTTCGCTTGCTTCTGTTTATTATTCCGCAGGGGCCAGGGTCCTCATTACGCGCGGCGTGTTTAACAGAAAGTTTTGTCAAAGTACATAGTACGTATACAAAGCAGCTTGGTTCACGTCGTCGTAACTGCCTTGTGCAGGCGTAACTGCCAAAAGTCGTTATTTTGTCTGCTCGTCCCTCGAGAGGGGGCGGAACGTAAATACAAGCAAATGAGTCTGGCGAGTCATTGTCGTCTGTATGGTTTAAATTCCCTTTTATTCCACGTTTCGGCTTTGTTTTCTTCAGCGTGAACTGAACAACAGGTCATGATGATGCTCATGCTGGAGGTCATGCAGAAAATTAGTGCACGCTGGAGGTCATGCACAAAATCGGCTCATGCTTGAGGTCATGCTGAAGGTCATTCTGAACAGAGAACGGTGTAGGATTTCGCAATACATGCGGGCACAGAGAAAGAGAGGGCTTGGGTGGAGCGAGTGTTACCCTCAACCGGCATTTTACTTAAATTCACAGTATTATACCTAGCGTTTATTAGTATAGTTACTGGATCTTTTAAAGATTGCTTGCGGGACATTGCGAAATTCTAATCCTTTAGCTTATATATATATATATATATATATATATATATATATATATATACGGAAAGGGCAGCAATAAAAAACCTGGGGCTGAATTCACTAAGCTGCGCTGTTCGTACGCAATTTCTTAGCCAAAAAGTTCTTACGCTGAGATAAGGCTGCAACCGAAGTGGCAGTGCATTTAACTGACGGCATCGTATGAGGGTGAGGAGGAAGCAAAGCTCAGATTAAACGACAAGAAACGAAAGATGTGTGGTCATCTGATAGCATGATCTCAGATGGTGCATATGTAGTCGAGGCTATGTTCTTACGGCAAATCACTGCACACCCCTGTTCGACAGCTTCTTTTTCCGGGCGTCTGGCACGGCGCCGACAAGCGCAACCGCGCTCGCCCGTTCACCGCACCGCCGTCAAAATAATTGCAGTGCAAGTGTCACGCACTCTTCTCACATTTCTTCGTGAGACAGGGCTGATGGTCACATGGTGATATATCTGGCGCAGAAAGAGACGCTCAGTCGCAGCAATTGCCGGTCAGGTGTGCCACGCTCACCCCACCTGTATATATCGCCACCACCATCACCACCCTATTGCAAGGTTACTAAATGTCTTTATTTAGATACTAATTGCAGAAATGAAAAAAAAATATCGCCACAATATACAGGGTGTTCCAACTATCATGCACCAAGATTAAAAATATGCAAATGCCGCGTAGCTGGACACAACCAAGGTACTGCCTGTTGTTTGCCGTCGCTTGGAGATACTAGTATTATCTTTTGCATTCCGCCTAATTGCATAATTAGTCTTCATAATTGAACTTCTCAAATATTACAATTAGACGAAAAGTACCAATGTGCAAATTGTAGAGCAACATGAAAGACTCCCGATGCAGCTTTCTGTGGCTCAATACGTGCTACACAAAACTCTTTTTCAGAGCATGAAAGAAGCCAGCGAATACACGCAAAATTGCCACGCGACTGGCGCGCGACTGGCCGCTGGAGACACTTCGCGTGCTGACCTGCGCTAGCTGGTTTCAAGTTATGCCTGCAAATTTCCTGATTTCATTACCTCACTTAATTTTCCGCCGTCCTCGGCAGCGCTTCCTTTCCCCCAGCACACATTCCATTTCTAATGGACCACCATTTATCTGCCCTATAAGTTACGCGGCCTGCCTAGATATTTATTTTCCTTTTAATTTAAACTACACAGTTAGTACACAGTTTAAATTTAAACTGTGTACTACGCAAGATTGACACAGACAAGTTACGTTACATTTCTCTCTACAGCACTAACTGAACCTTATTTTCACATCGCAGTTATTTTTACACCAGCTTAATCCTGTCAGCACGCAGTTCTGTGGGAAAAAAAAAGCAAAATTGCGCGTAGATATCGTCAAATAATTGCAACGAACGCGAAGAGCACGCGCAACGCAAGGGAAACTAACCGCCGTGCGCGAGTGGCTGGCTACGGTAAACGTGGCGTGACGTGTAAACCAAAATACATCAGCGAAAAAGAAAAACTTCCACACACAGGGGGTCGCCAACCTTATATACCAAGCATCAAAGCGCAAAAAAATAATGCGTATTTTAAATATACACACGGCATACTAAATGTGATTGAATTAGGCAACTTGGGGCATGTTCCCGGCACCATACATTTACGTCTTCGACCTTCGACGACGGCTATTGGTTATAAAGATGTGCAGATGCGATACTGATAAAAAATCCTCATCAAGGCAAAGCACTTGGAAGTGCGCCGCGAGTAACACTATTTATGAAAGCAAGCGTAGCTGAGTCTGAGCTCGTGTGATTCAATATGGCTTCGCCAGCGGGATTGTCTACACCCTGAACGGCGGCGCTGGCATCGAGGCACCCTACAAGGGCGTTCATTCCCGACGCGCGCTCTCTCTCTCGTCCGTAGCTCTGGTTTACCCGAATGATCCCCCGGTGCTTCGCCCACTCATCATCATTCAGGTCGTGGATATGCGGTGATTTTTTATAAAGAATACCTCCCTCAGTAGTTGTAGTGGCAGTGTTCTACAGCGTCGCTGGACATCCACTGTCGCAGGGCAGGCATAGCCAGTCATTTTTTTAAGTGCGACGCATGTCTTGGCAAACTGTTGCCACTTTGAGAGAATATCTATCTATCTATCTATCTATCTATCTATCTATCTATCTATCTATCTATCTATCTATCTATCTATCTATCTATCTATCTATCTATCTAGGCACCTACGTCTTGTAGCTCTCATGTTTGTTTCGTTAACTTGGTATGTACCAAAATTGTCATAGTATGACAAGAGTGTATGACGAACAAAAATGATAGGTAATGACATGAATGTGATGACATGCGTGTCAAGTAGGTCGTGAAACAGCCGCCTACGTCTTGGTGCTCTCATGGTCGTTTCGTTAACTTGGTACGTATTCATGTAATGACATGAATATCATGACATCTGTGTCCTGTAGATAAGGAAACAGCCGCCTTTGTCTTGGTGCTCTCATGGTCAAACTTCGCTTCCCCTTTCTCCCTCGCATCCCCGCACGGCCTTTCGCGCGACAGAAGAAGTCGCGTTTGCTCTGCGCCGTGCGTTCGCTCTTGGTGAAAGCGCGCGTCCCTCGCGCGCTTTCACTCTCACATGCAACATACGGCGCGCGGCGACGATGTTATCGCGGTTGGACTTTATGCGGAGCCTCACGGCGACGGCGACGGCGACACCGAGGCAGAAATCTGCTTGGACTGTCCATATAATGGCTATCGCAATAAAGGAAGGTTGCGCCTGGTGGAAGTATTGATTGACTTACTGACTAGGTAGTTGAAAACGGAAGGGATAGTATGGCAGTAGCGCTTTTTTGCTTATGAAGAGACTAAAGCTGTGCTACATTGAAGCTACTGTTTACCAGATGGCGCCAAGAAAATAAGATTTACCTACTCAGGATCCTCGGCCTTTCGTTGCTGTTTGGCAGCAGTGGTTTCGGCGCGATACTCTGGATTAGCACGCAATTGCTGCATTCGTTCTCGGCTGGTGGCACGACGAGCTTCGAGCTGAGCGGCTTCTTCTTCGGGAGTCTTGTACTTATTCGGCCGTGTCATGCTACATTTACGCAATGCGAAGTCTACGAGAGTTGTGTGTGTTGCCGTCGTGACGACATGATTTTATAATCAATGTGACGTCATGGCCAAGCTTCACAAATTGTTGTGATGACTAAGCAAAGCAAAAATTGTGGCGCGAAGCAATGACATAGCTGGGCGAAGCTGGGTAAGTGACTGCTGGGTGACCGCATTGACGTAGCGGGTGTGCTGGAAAGGGATGTCGGCATTGGAAGGCGGTGTCGGTTTTGCAAGCTGCGCTATGGAATGCGCAGTGACGTTATCGCTGGCGCGACAGCGGAGGAGCGTTGCCGGACCAAGGAGAATTGAGGAGCAGCTGCGGCAGGTGGTTGCTAGGCAACGCGCAGTGACGTGTTTGCTAGGCGAGTTTTTGCGAACGCTACGCAGGGAAACGAAAAGCTTAAACAGCTCCGGTGTTACTATCCTGTGGCGCTGCTTCCTTTGGCCAAATTTCTTTTGAATATTACTAGTTTGTAGCCTTGAAAATGGCATCTGGGGTACTAGGGCGTTCTTTTATATCGCATGCAGTTATGCTGAAATGCCGTGCAATGAGTAAATGTAAAAAGTTGTCGCATTTTCACCTGAAAGGCGAAGCATCAATTGCGATAGCAAACTCGTAGAGAGCTATACGGAGTAATGATATTAGCTTTATCAGCTGTATAAACTTGGACATGCAGCAGCATCGGCAACACGCAGAACTGTTGTCGACGCCATCGGCGTTTTGCCCGCGTTCGCTCAAAATGCGTGCGGCGTTGGTGACTGTTGCCGGAGCCTCTGATATAAATAGGCACTGCGTGCCGCAGCTAAACGTCGCCTCCCTTCCCTCCCCCTCCCCCACGGCCTCTCGCTCGTCGGAAGAAGGCGCGTTTGCTCTACATACATGGTGATTGTGAAGGAGAACAGAGACGCCTACTTCTGCAGCCCTTAAGCGAGCACGGCGCAGAACGCGCGTTTGTTCTCCGCCGTGCGTTCACTCCCCGTGAAAGACGCGCCCCTCGCGCCCTTTCACTCGCACATCCAGCGTTCGGCGCGCGGCGACTATTTCTTCTCCAAATGACGTCATACGGAACCTCACGGCGACGGCGACGGCGACGGCGACGGCGACGGCGACGCCGACGGCAGAAATCTGCTTTTGAGTGTCCATATAATTGCTATCGCAATAATATACGTGTATACATGGTACCTGCCTTGCAACAGGGACGAGACGGTGAAAACAAATGTTGTTGTTCTCGTTCTACATTTGTGCTTGTTTGCACACCTTCCTTTATATACAGTGAATCCTTGCCACATCGCTCAATCATTCAAGGTATATTTATATATTTACTTAGAGTTCCATCAGGGCTAGAGAGCCTACATGCAACGCTGCTCTGCATGTAGGCGCCCTTATCAGGGCCAGTGCATCGTAATGGGGAATGACTGTGAACAGCCAAGTATGGAACGGTCCAGCTATTGTCAATGGAGCAATCCCTTGACGTTATCGGTTCGCATATGCCATGGTACACAATCTTCAAAGTGAATACGGCTGTATCTGTTTTTTTCAAATAAATATTTTGCGAACATAACAAGCTCTTGAAAGCAACTGCGACAGTCATGACAAATTTTCTTCTCAGCACGTACCTGTTAATCTATTATTCTAAAAATCGAAGGAACATAAATGCGCCGTTAGCATAGGCCACATTTATTTAGTAAACGTAGCACTCGCTAATGCGGCTATCCCGGATTTGCACCCTTGGTGTGGTTGCCAGCCGGGTCTCAAAGCGCTGTGACAGCCCGGGTTCGGCCGACACCTCCTGAATGTTTGGACACGTTTCCGGCGTTCCCCACTGGCAGGCTGCTCGAAGGAGCCAGATGGGGTGTCTTTGCACTGGTTTGGCGAGAGCCTGAGGCGACGTTATAGCTACCCGTAGAACAAATAAATATTCTGTGCACATAAGTCTTATGGAATGGTCAAAAATGACAAAAACCTGCAGGGATATGACGAACAACGCTGTAGAAGTTTTTGGGTGGCTCGGAACCGAAGGCCGTATGGGTAGACGCACGCAGCCTGCACGGGTGATGAAGCGGTCGCTGTCCTAGTGGACCATACTCTCTCCGCCATCGGAACAAACGTACTCCCCCATACACCTCCTCCGCAGCTGCGCAGGAAGCCCCCACTCTCTTATCCATCGTCAACACAGAAGCTCAGAATGCTTTGTCATATTCCAAAGCTGCATTCCTAAATTTCGCACCAGGCTGGAATCGCACATTCCACACCCTACCCGTGATGAGCAGCTGATGGGGGGTCCGCGCACTTAGGGAAACCTGGAAACGAGGCCGCCAACCTCGTAATCCGGTGTTCTTTAAACCGGGATCTCGCGAAATCCGTTCCGGGGTTCACGAAGGGCGTGCGCACGCTTTCAACGAGCTGACGCAGGCTTCCGAGGCGGCGCTTCAGCTGTACTCCCCCCCGCTCCAGTCCTTTAGCAATCGAGCAACCCTTTGTCACACCCCATTACAAACACACACTCACCACTCTCGTCTGACTCTTTCTCACTATCTCCCATTTTTTCTTTTTTTTTTGAAAGAGCGTAAGTTTAGGCATGTTGATATTCCATGACTTTTACGTTTCTAGCGCTCGAACAGGACGAGAGACAGAGGTACGACGCGGACACAGCGCTAACTTCCATCAATCGTTTTTATTCTACGAAGCGCTACACATATATAGGGAACAGACAGCAGCGCACGCACGCGCATAGGTACTGGTTTTGAAGAAATAAGACAGCAACCAGACTTGTGTAATGTAATGTTAAGATGATATCGAAATTAAGAAAACCAACCATAAATAGCCTCAAAAAAATGCAGCCGCAATATTGTCACGTAGTAGTGACGCTGAAGTAAACAGTCGTAAAACTGTGCATGACAAAACTTATTCTTTATTGGGCGAACCAGTGCCCACAAAAGCAAGCAGCGCTCTAAGCACAACGAATGCGACGAACACAGTCGGCGATCGTCGAAATCTGATCAGCGGCGAAACGCGTTGGCTTTTATACATGAGTCATCGAATGTTCCAGGTCATTCCCTGGTGCCCGCGTGTCTTCCAGAAAGTTCTAGACAATTCGCGTCGGTCATACAATCTGATGACATAAGCGTCGGTGAATACAGACAACGGAAAGAAGCATCGATAACGTTCGAGAAACTTCCGATACATGCAGGCGCGTCCTGCGCCGTGCTATAGCGGTTAACATTTGTGAGCCGGTGAAGAGATGTCACCGGTGAAAGATAAACAAGTACACGTGGCAATACCCTCCCCTTAAAAAAACATCGTCCCGATGCTACTAACGAACACGAATCCGAAAACATAAACCACGCGTAATAAAGACAATAAAAATAACAAAGCAACGAAGTACCTAAGTTCGTCAGCGGGCGTAGAAAGGCTTAAGACGCATCACGTGGATGACTTCGGGTCGTGCGCGACGCCGCTGTGACTGCGAAATGCCGTTTGGCATGACCTCATAGTCCAGTGCGCCAATCCGTTGGATAATCTTGTAGGGTCCGAAATAGCGTCGTAACAGTTTCTCGCTAAGTCCTCGCCGGCGTATCGGAGTCCAGACCCAAACACGGTCGCCGGGCAGGTACTCGACGTAGCGTCGTCGACGATTGTAGTGTCGGCTGTCGGTCCTCTGCTGGTTCTTGATGCGCAGGCGGGCGAGCTGTCGACCTTCTTCGGCACGCTGCAAATAGGTGGCAACGTCGAGATTTTCTT
The DNA here is from genome assembly GCF_013339745.2 of Dermacentor silvarum. Classification (NCBI taxonomy): domain Eukaryota; kingdom Metazoa; phylum Arthropoda; class Arachnida; order Ixodida; family Ixodidae; genus Dermacentor; species Dermacentor silvarum. The sequence continues at coordinate 42,319,532 of NC_051158.1, read as the reverse complement.
CATCGGTGACGTCCGGTAGCAAGGCATCAAGCGTCGTTGCCGGGTTCCTTCCGTAGACCAGGGGCCGTATTCTGTAACGCTTCGGTTTTCGAAGGATTCGGTTTGGCGGTGGCGTCACATTGGGGCGGTCCGTTGACGTAATGAAAACAAGTGAAAGGACAGAGACCAATCGGCGCGAAGGTTTCTTTTTGTGGCAGTGAACGTCACAAACCGAGTAAAAATATAGCAAGTTACGAGCGCTTTTTGGTAAATAAAAATAATTTGTTCATGGTATTGATGAGGTTTACGTTTTTCATCATGAAACGTGTGTGAGTTGTACTGGCGGTGAGTGACTTAACAAATTTCGTTTACTTCGGTTGACCCATTTATGCCGCTAGGTGGGACGTCGTACGCTAACTTCGCGTTGCGGTCAAAATACACACTCAAGTTCCTCGCACAGTCGGAGCGCTGTCTCTTTTGAGAATATGAATTGTCGCCTGAATCCCTCGTCTGTCATCTCAAAGGCGTCTTGTCGATGTCGAGGTTGTCGCTGTCTATCACGGAGGCTCGCTAAAAGCACGATAACAGGCGCCACAGGCACCGCACACGCCGTCATTTTGCTCCGAGTGCCGCTATTTCGCCCGTGCACACGGCACGCACAGGCTCTGCACACGGCACACTGCGCTTCGGATCAGACCGAAGCAGCGCGCGCGGCTTCGCTTCGTAGCAGACGACAAATTCGGTTTCCGCGTGATTGACATGTGCGTGACGTCATGAAAAAATGCGTTCGCGCCCTGAGGCGATGGCGTCACCCAGGCGGCGACCAATCGCTGCACGCAAACCGAATCCTTCGAAAACCGAAGCGTTACAGAATACGGCCCTGGTTGAACGGCACCATGAGCGTCGTTTCTTGCACGGCCGTGTTGTATGCGAAGGTCACGTACGGAAGGATGGCATCCCACGTCTTGTGTTCGACGTTGACGTACATTGCCAGCATGTCGGCGATGGTCTTACTTAGGCGCTCGGTGAGGCCATTCGTCTGCGAGTGGTAGGCGGTGCTCCGTCGATGGCTTGTCTGGCTGTATCGCAGGATAGCTTGAGTTTGTTCTGCCGTAAAGGCCGTGCCTCTGTCGGTGATGAGGACTTCTGGAGCCCCGTGACGCAGGAGAATGTTCTCAACGAAGAATCGGGCTACCTCGGCGGCACTGCCTTTGGGCAAGGCTTTTGTTTCGGCGTAGCGGGTGAGGTAGTCCGTAGCTACGACGATCCATTTATTCCCGGACGTCGACGTCGGAAAAGGCCCAAGTAAGTCCATCCCGATCTGCTGGAATGGTCGGCGAGGTGGTTCGATCGGCTGTAGAAGTCCGGCTGGCCTTGTCGGCGGTGTTTTGCGTCGCTGACAGTCTCGGCATGTCCTTGCGTAATGGGCGACGTCGACAGAGAGGCGAGGCCAGTAGTATTTTTCTTGTATCCTCGCGAGCGTGCGGGAAAAACCGAGGTGTCCAGCCGTTGGGTCGTCATGGAGAGCTTGCAGAACCTCTGGACGCAATGCTGAGGGTACCACGAGGAGGTAGTTGGCTCGGAGAGGCGAAAAGTTCTTCTTTAGGAGAATGTCGCTTTGCAAGAAAAACGACGCCAATCCTCGCCTGAACAACTTCGGCACAGTGACGGTCTTGCCTTCCAGGTAGTCTACAAGGCTCCTTAGTTTCGGGTCGGCACGCTGTTGTTCGGTGAATTCGTCGGCACTGATGGGTCCCAAGAAAGTCTTGTCATCCTGGTCGTCCTGTGGCGGCGGTTCGACGGGGGCGCGAGACAAGCAGTCGGCGTCAGAGTGCTTTCGGCCGGACTTGTAGACGACGGTGATGTCGAATGCTTGAAGTCTCAGACTCCATCGTGTGAGGCGACCTGAAGGATCCTGCAAGTTAGCTAGCCAACACAAGGCGTTGTGGTCGCTCACAACTTTAAAGGGCCTGCCATAGAGGTAGGGGCGAAACTTTGATGTAGCCCAGATGATGGCGAGGCACTCCTTTTCTGTTGTGGAATAATTTGATTCCGCCTTCGATAGCGACCGGCTAGCGTAACTTACAACCCTTTCTAGTCCGCCAGTCCTCTGGACAAGCACGGCACCGAGTCCTACGCTGCTTGCGTCGGTGTGGACTTCGGTATCGGCGTTTTCGTCGAAATGCGCAAGAATGGGCGGCGATTGCAGGCGTCGCTTCAGTTCTTCAAATGCTTTGATTTGCGGCGTCTCCCACTTGAACTCGACGTCGGCCTTCGTGAGGTACGTCAGTGGCTCGGCGATCCGTGAAAAATCCTTGACGAAGCACCTGTAATAGGCGCACAGGCCATGAAATCTACGCACTGCCTTCTTGTCGGCGGGTGGAGGAAAGTCAGTGATGGCCACCGTTTTCTGTGGGTCAGGACACACTCCAGACTTGTTGATGACATGGCCCAAAAACAAGAGCTCCTCGTATGCGAAGCGTCACTTTTCTGTCTTCAACGTGAGTCCGGAGGTCTTGATAGCTTGAAGAACTGTTTCAAGGCGCCGGAGGTGTTCCTCGAAGTTTGAGGCAAACACAACGACGTCGTCCAAATAGACGAGGCAAGTCTGCCACTTCAAGCCTGCCAGTACTGTATCCATTACCCGTTGGAAAGTCGCACGTGCCGAGCAAAGACCAAACGGCATGACCTTGAACTCGAACAGTCCGTCTGGTGTTATAAAGGCAGTCTTCTCCCGGTCTCTCTAGTAGAGTTCGATTTGCCAGTAGCCGGTTTTGAGGTCCATCGACGAAAAATACTTTGCGTTGTAGAGTCGATCCAAGCCGTCGTCAATCCGTGGGAGAGGGTATACGTCCTTCTTCGTGATTTTGTTGAGGCGACGATAATCGACGCAGAAACGTAGGGTTCCATCCTTCTTCTTCACTAACACCACGGGGAACGCCCACGGACTCTTGGACGGCTGGACGATGTCGTCGCGTAGCATTTCGTCGACTTGTTGACTTATGGCCTCGCATTCGCGCGCCGAAACTCGGTACGGGCTCTGACGGAGTGGGCGGACATATTCGTCGGTTATGATGCGGTGCTTGGCGACCGGGGTTTGTCGAACTTTTGACGACGACGAGAAGCAGTCCTTGTATTTGCAGGAGCAGAGCTTTTAGCTGTTCTTTCTTATGCCAGGGAAGGTTCTGATTGACGTCGAAAGTTGGTTCAAGTACTATACAGTCTTCGTTGCAGGTGCACTAGAATCCGTGAAGGCAAAAGCACTGCTGGCTTGTACTATTTCGTCGATGTAGGCGACCGTTGTGCATTTGTTAATGTGCTTGTATTCGCCGCTGAAGTTCGTGAGCATCACTCTTGCTTTCCCTTCACGTAGCTCAGCTATGCCTCTAGCGACGCAAATTTCACGATCGAGCAGTAAGTGATGATCGCCCTCGATGACGCCCTCCATATCTGCAGGCACTTCGGCACTGACAGAAATCATCACGCTGGAGCGAGGCGGAACGGCGACTTGTTCTTCTAGCACATTCAAGGCATGGTAACTGATGTTTCTATCCGGTGGCATCGCGTTGTACGTTGAAAGCGTTATCGAATTAGACCGTAAGTCGATGACTGCACCGTGTTGGTTTAGAAAGTCCATGCCTAGGATGACATCCCTGGAGCAGTGCTGCAGGATTACGAAGCTCGCCGGGTAAGTGCGGTTGTTGACCGTAACTCGTGCTGTGCAGATTCCAGTCGGCGTTATTAGGTGTGCTCCCGCTGTCCGGATATCGGGTCCTTGCCAGGCCGTCTTCACCTTCTTCAACTTGGCGGCGAACGCGCCACTGAAGACGGAATAATCGGCGCCAGTGTCGACGAGAGCGGTGACGTTATGACCATCGATTAACACGTCTAGATCGGTATACCGGCGTCTGGAGTTGCGGTTAATTCGTGGCGTCGGATCACGGCTGCGTCGGCTTGCTCTGCTGCTGCTACGTCGCGTCAGAAGGTCTTCTTTCGGCGGCGAAGTGTTGTCAAAGTTGTCGCTAGACGGCGTGCTGATATCTCGTCGTGATGGTTCGCGAATCGTCGTCGTTGGTGGCGGCGGAGGATCTTCGTCATTGCGTCGTACAGCAACCGCACCTCCATTGGTTGCTGCTTTTAGTTTCCCGGGTAAGGGCTTTGAGATCGACCCCGAGTAGGACCACTGTACTGACGGCGATGGGGCGAGATGTAGCGGCGTGGTGACGGCGAGCGTGAGGGTCGTCGTGATTGGTCCTGAGCTCCGGCGAGGTAGTCGGCGATGTCACGTGGTCGCTCGCCAAGCTGTGGGCGTGGTGCGTTGACGGCGAACCCTCGTAGGCCCATCTCGCGGTATGGGCATCGGCGGTAGACATGGCTGGCTTCCCCGCAGTGATAGCAGAGCGGGCGGTGGTGGTCGGGGGCGCGCCAAATGTCTGTCTTCCTTTGGTAACTGCGCTGGGCGACGGGCGGGCGTGCTGGCGGCGGCGGCGGTGGGCGACGGGACTGCGGCGTTACGGGGCCCTGGCGCGAGCGCGGAGGGGGGCCTTCACGACGGGCGACGGCGGCGTAGGTCATCGCTTCCGGCTGGGGTTGCGGCAATTTGGGAAGCCCGAGTGATTGCTGGATTTCCTCCCGCACGATATCGGCGATGGAAGCAACTTGAGGCTGCGACGACGGTAGCAACTTCTGCAGCTCTTCGCGTACTATCGCCCTGATGGTGTCTCGTAGGTCGTCGGAGAGTCCTTGGACTTCGGCGTACTGTGGCGTCGAACGGCGATTGTATTGCCGGTTGCGCATGGCCAGTGCTTTCTCCATCGTCGTAGCCTCCGAGAGAAAGTCTTGGACTGTCGTTGGTGGATTCCGCACCAGTCCGGCGAATAGCTCCTGCTTAACTCCCCGCATGAGCAAGCGAACTTTCTTGTCTTCTGGCATAGCGGGGTCGGCGCGCCGGAATAATCGAGTCATTTCTTCAGTGTACATACCGATGCTCTCATTCGGGAGCTGTACAGGTTTTCCAGCAAGGCTGCAGCTCTTTCCTTGCGCACGACGCTCGTGAAGGTGTCCAGGAATGCGGCTCGGAAGAGGTCCCAGGTTGTTAGTGCACGCTGCCTATTCTCGAACCAGGTTCTGGCGCCGTCTTCAAGCGAGAAGTAAACATGGCGCAGCTTGTCATCGCAGTCCCACTTGTTGAACGTAGCGACCCAGTCGTATGCCTCCAGCCAGCTTTCGAGGTCTTCACATGGCGAACCGCGGAAAGTCGGCGGCTCACTGGGTTGTTGCATTACGATTGCAGATGTCGGCGCACAGGCTGTCATGGTAGCTGCGCCGAGGTCGTGACTTTGGTCCTCTTGGTCTTGTCGGGTAGGGGTTCGTACTCCGGTGGCAGGTTAAATAGCCTACGGCTAGCTCGCTGGTCGGGGTAGGCGTCGACGTCTTCTAAACGGTTTGGGCTTGACTCACGGCAGCTCACGGCTGGGGTCGTCCGGGGGGCCGGGAGCCTGCGTGCTCCAAAGTCCTCAGTGTCAATAATAACGTTTTGTTGATAAATTGTTTCGCAGTTGCCATGTGGAACACTGCTCTCGTGGGAAGAAAAATGAAGGTTGCGCCTGGCCTAATAATGTACAGAATCTTAACTAAATACCCATCATGAACAACAGAGCATGTGCTGTTGAAAGCCTGGCAAGTTGAATGCCACGTCAAGCGGCGGTCGAGCGCAGAAACATGCTGAGTCCATGCATGTTCGTGAAAGTTAACACTGCGCTTTCACCTCGTGCGCCTTCGCACCCACTTATTTCGTCATGAGTTGAATGAGAAGTTGTGGCAGACGCCACCGGCTCGTGACTTGAGTTTTTTTGCAGTTAGAGCACATGAGAAACAAAAATTGCGGCTGCCGCATCTAAATAATAAGAACATCTCGAGGAAAGATAAAACATTGATGTTTGGAACCTTCCCTTCCTCTCTTTGCAAAGTGTAGTGCGCACTTTTAGTTGCTTTAATATTTGGGTTATTGTTCCGCTCCATAAAAAGTATTAAATATCAACAAACACTTGCGGCACTTTAAAATGTTTTTGCGACACTTTTGACAGGCATGCGGATACTTTTCGCGATCGCCCGGCAGCACTCATCATTGCGTCATGAGAAGCATTTCAATTCCTCGATGTCACATTTAGTTATCAGAGACGAAATTCGGGAGAAATTCCCTTTTTTTGCCAATAAAGCTTGATTTCTCCCGTTATAATCAATGTTTCTGTGCAAAGTAAATCCATCTCGAGTTTACAAAGAGTACGCTGCCAGTATGAGCATGTATAGGGATTATTTTCATCTGACCATCGATTAACTTTCTGTAGCGTAGGTCTATTGGTTCATGACTTCAAGAACAAAAAAAAAAAAAAACAATTAGCCCAGCTTGCACAAAGTTCGCAAGGCTGGAGAAACAGCGGAGCATGTGATCACCTAGCTACTTCTAGTTTCGATAGGCTCGGCTAAGTTTTGCTAGGTTCGACTAAGTTTTGCTAGGCTATGTTTTGCTGTATGTTTAGTCGCGTACGCTCGCTTTCACGGGCTCAAAACTCAAGATCCTCGGCCTTTCGTCGCTGTTTAGCAGCAGCGGCTTCGGCGCGACACCATGGATTAACACACAATCGCCGCATTCGTTCTCAGCTGGCGGCACCACGAGCTTCCAGCTGAGCGGCTTCTTCTTCGGGAGTCTTGTACTTCTTCGGCTGTGCCATGCTACATTCACTCAATGCGAAATATACGAGAGTTGTGCGTGTCTTTATATGACCTTTATGATGTGTGTCTTTATAATTGTATATGATATTTATTGTAGGAGTCAGTAAAGATCATATACAATTATAAAGACACACATCATACAGGTCATATAAAGACACACACAACTGTAAAGAGTCTGTAAAGGAGTACGTTTATCTACGTCAATTACTCACGGGGGACTCTGATCATGAGAAAGAAATTTACAGAAGAACAAAATTGGGTTTGAGTGCATACGGCAGGAATTGCCAAATCCTGACTGGGAGCTTGCACTGTCGTTGAAACGAAAAGTGTACAATCATTGCATACTACCGGTGCTAACATATGGGGCAGAAACTTGGAGGTTAACAAAGAAGCTCGAGAGCAAGTTAAGGACCGCACAAAGAGCGATGGAACGAAAAATCTTAGGAGTAACCTTAGGAGACAGGAAGAGAGCGGTGTGGATCAGAGAACAAACGGGGATAGACGATATTCTAGTTGACATTAAGCGGAAGAAATGGAGCTGCGCAGGCCATGCAATGCGTAGGATGGATAACCGGAGGACCATTATGGTTACAGAATGGATACCAAGAGAAGGGAAGCGCAGTCGAGGTCGGCAGAAAACCAGATGGGATGATGAAGTTAGGAAATTCGCAGGCGCAAGTTGGAATACGCTAGCGCAAGACAGGGGTAATTGGAGATCGCAGGGAGAGGCCTTCGTCCTGCAGTGGACATAAATATAGGCTGATGATGATGGTGATGATGATCTTTATAATCAGTGTGACGTCACGGCCGAGCTTCACAAAGTGTTGTCATGACTAAGCAAAGCAAGAATTGTGGCGCGAAACAATGACATGACTGGGCGAAGCTGGGTGAGTGCTAGGTGGCCACATTGACAGATCGGGTCTACTGGAACGCGGTGTCGGCATTGGAACGCGGTGTCGGTTTGGCAAGCTGCGCTATGCAACTCGCAGTGAGGTCATCGCTGGCGTGGCGGCGGCGGCGGAGGAGCGTTGCCGGACCAAGGACAATTGAGGCGCAGCTGTGGCAGGTGGTTGCTAGGCAACGTGCAGTGACGTCTTCGCTAGGGTAGTTTTTGCGAACGCTACGCGGGGAAACGAAAAGCTTAAACAGCTCCGCTGTTAATATCCAGGGCTCTGCTTCCTTTGGCCAAATTTCATTTAAAGATTGTGAGTTTGGCGCCTTGAAACAAACATCTGGGGTATTAGGGCGTTCTTTTATATCACTTGCAGTTATGCTGAACTATCGTGCAAAAAGGAATCGTAACATACGTGCATTCATGGTGCCTGCCTTGCAACAGGCACGAGACGGAGAAAACAAACGTCGTTGTTCTTGTTGTGCTCGTACTACTTTTGTGCTTGTTTTATTGCGATAGCAATTATATGGACACTCAAAAGCAGATTTCTGCCGTCGCCGTCGCCGTCGCCGTCGCCGTCGCCGTGAGGTTCCGTATGACGTCAATGGAGATGAAATCGTCGCCGCGCGCCGGACGCTGTATGTGCGAGTGAAAGGGCGCGAGGGGCGCGCGCTTGACGGGGAGTGAACGCACGGCGGAGAACAAACGCGCGTTCTGCGCCGTACTCCCTTAAGGGCTGCAGAAGTTGGCGTCTCTTTCCTCCTTTACAATCACCATATATGTAGAGCAAACGCGCCTTCTTCCGACGCGCGAAAAGCCGTGGGGGAGGGGGGGGGGGGGGAGGGGGAGGGAAGGCAGGCGACGTTTAGCTGCGACACCAAGTGCCTATTTATATCAGAGGCTCCGGCAACAGTCACCAACGCCGCACGCATTTTGAACGAACGCGGGCAAAACGCCGACGGCGTCGACAACAGTTATGCGTGTTGCCGGTGCTGCTGCATGTCCAAGTTTATACAGCTGATAAAGCTAATATCTTTACTCCGTACAGCTCTCTACAAATTTGCTATCGCAATTGATGCTTCGCCTTTCAGGTGAAACTGCGACAACTTTTTTCCACCTGCCTTTACATACGCGTACAATGAATCCCTGCCACATCGCTCAGTCATTCAAGGTTGGATGGATGGATGGATGTAAAACTTTAATGAACGTCCTGAGGTACGCGACTCAGAGCGCAGCGGGCCGCTCCCACGTTGAGATAGTCAGGCCATGCCCGACCGCCGCATGGTGGGCCCTCTGGACAGCCCATAGTTGCGCCCCGGCATCGGGGCTCTTGATAGCGGAGAGCCACTTGTCCTCATTTATTTGTTCCGTGCCTCGTAACGAGGGGCAACGCCAGAGCATATGGTCTAAGCTAGCGAAGTCATTGCAGTGCCTGCAAGAACTACTGGAATAAGTGTCGGGCTAAAACTTGTGTAGTAAATCCGGGCTGGGATACGAGCCTGTTTGCAATAATCTGAGGGTCAATGCCTGCGCTCTATTTAACTTCTTGTGAGGAAGGGGAAAGTCTCTCCTGCCGAGATAAAAGTTCTGCGCAATTTCATTGTATGTTGTCGGTTGATCTCTGTTCTCCACCACTCCTGGCCGGCCGGGGAGTTCTCCATGGTCGCGGAAAGCGAGATCTCGCGCCTTGGAGTGGGCCAGCTCGTTGAGGTTTGTGGGGCCTCCCATGATGGATCCCATGTGAGCGGGGAACCACGTGAGAGTGTGGGTGGTGATGCTTTTGCCGTCGAGGATGCGACAGGCTTCCTTACACACGGCTCCAACGCTGAAGGCGCGGATGGCTGCCCTGGAGTCGCTGAAGATGTTGGCATGTTTCTCGTCCAGGAGGGCCAAGGCTATGGGCACTTGCTCGGCCGCACATGACGACGTGCTTCGTACCGAAGCTGCGTTAACGGTCGAACCCTTGTGGTTGATGGACACTACTGCGAAATTTTGCTGTTGCCATATTGGGCCGCGTCAACGAAGCAGCTGCCTCCAGGGAGTTCTGTCGCCCGGCGTAGGAGCGCCACGGCCCTGGCCTTCCTTCTTTCCACGTTGCGCTGGGGATGCATATTGCGCGGGGCGGGGGATATGATGATGTGGTATTTCTGCTCTTTCGGAAGGCCCTGGTAGGAGTCTTCGACCTTAGCCGGGGGGACGCCCATCTCTGTTAGGATTCGTCTGCCCGCCGTGGTGCCGGAGAGTCTGAGAATCTGTACCCTTTCTTGTGCTTCTGCAATTTCTTCTAGTGTATTATGAATGCCCAACTGCAGAAGTCGGTCGGTGCGTGTGTAGTTTGGTAGTCCGAGCGCGCTCTTGATCCCCCTCCTTATCATGGCATTTAGTTTGTCTCGCTCTGCCCTCTTCCAGACGTGCATGGCCGCTACGCACGTGAAATGGCATAACAAGAAAGCGTGGACTAGCCTTATCAGATTCTCTTCACTCAGGCCTCTCCTTCTGTTAGCTACCCGCTTGATTAGACCGATGACGCTATTCGTCTTCTTTGCTAGTTTGTGAATGGTGATGCTATTTGTGCCCGCCCCTTCGAGTGTCATTCCCAAGATTTTAATGGACGCGACTTTGGGAATCGGATCTCCGCACTTGATGTAGAGATTAATGTCGATTTCGGTGGGGTGTTTCCAGTTCTGTGGCTTGCGGCCCATTCTAGTGGGGCTGTAGAGAAGGAGTTCCGATTTCTTTGGGGAGCACCGGAGTCCCGTGTTCGTTAGAAAGCGCTCTGTAGTGTCGACAGCTTCCTGGAGAGCGGCTTCGACTTGTCCGTCACTGCCTCCCGCGCACCAGACAGTGATGTCGTCCGCGTAGATCGTGTGACCGATGCCCTGGATCTTGCCTAGGTATCTCGAGAGGTCGACCATTGCGATGTTGAAGAGGAGCGGTGAGATGACTGACCCCTGGGGGGTGCCTCTTCCACTCAGCTCCATTTTCTCTGATTCCAAATCTCCAGCCTTGAGGATGGCGCATCGTTTGCTCAAGAAAGACTTGACGAAGGCATGGAAGGACGAGCCCAGGTCGAGTTTGGAGATGGCGTCGAGAACGAACTCGTGACGGATGTTATCAAAGGCCTTCTCCAGGTCCAAACCAAGGATGGCTCTCGTGTCCCGAGTGCAGCGTTCCAGGATTTGGATCTTGATAAGCTTCATGGCGTCCTGGGTGGAGAGGCCTGGCCTGAAACCTATCATGTTGTGAGGGAAAAGGTCGTTGGTCTCGATATACTCGGCAATTCTGTTATGGATGGCGTGTTCGGCCACCTTCCCTACACATGACGTCAGTGAGATGGGGCGGAGGTTGTCCAAGCTCGGCGGTTTACCGGGCTTTGGGATGAGTATGACCTTCGCCACTTTCCATTGTTCCGGTACAATTCCCTCCTCCCAAATGCGATTTATCTCATTTGTGAGAAACTCGACTGATTCGTCCTCTAGGTTTCTGAGAGCCTTGTTGTTAATGTGATCAGGGCCGGGTGCCGACCTACCATTGAGGTCGTGTAGGGCGCGGCGGATTTCACTGACTTGGAAAGGCTCGTCCAGCGCGGAGTTCGGCTTCCCTTTGTATACTGGGTATGGCGCCTCATCGGCCACAGTTTTGAGTGGCAGGTACTTCTTAGCTAGCGTCTCCAGCACTTCTGCTTCCGAAGACGACTTCTTGGCTTCGTGTAGCGCTTTAGCGAGGACACTTCTCTGGTTTGATTTGGTGCCCGAGTCGTCGAGCAAATGTTTCAGAAGATTCCACTTCCCTCCCGTGCGCATCTGCCCGTCGATTGAATTGCAAATTTCGTCCCATTGCTGCCTAGACAGGGCTTGGCAGTGCTCGTCTATCTGTTTGTTGATCTCGGCTATCTTTTTCCTGAGCTTGCGATTCAAGCGTTGGCTTTTCCACCTCTCGAGGATTGATTGCTTGGCCTCGAGTAGGTGTGCTAGCCTGCTATCCATTTTGTCTGTCTGCAGATCCGTTTCTATGATTTTGGTGGTGGAGCAGACGTCTTGCAGAATTAGTTCGGACCACTGGGCGAGGCTCTCGGGCTTTTCTCCACGGGCGGCGCGGGCCTTGCGAACCTCACGGAATTTGTCCCAGTCAGGGACCGAGAAGGCCTTTTTTCTTTTCTGCTCCACTTGTAGGCTGGTGGCCGTGATGTAATGATCGCTACCGAGGTCTATGAGCAGATTCGACCACACGGCTGAGCCAGCGTTTCTAACAAAGGCGAGATCCGGGACAGAGTCCCTGGTCGAGGAGGTGCCGCGTCTGGTGGGAAAGGCTGGGTCCGTCATTAGAAAAAGTCCCGCATCTCCCGCCTCCTGCCACAGGCTTCTGCCCTTGACCGTATCGTGCGGGTAGTTCCAAGCGTGAAAGGGTGCGTTGAAATCGCCGGCCACAACCAGTGGAGAGTTTCCGGCGAGTTTCGTTGCCCTAGTGATGATGGTTTTGAAACGTTGTCTGTGATCGCTCGGGCTGCTGTATACGTTAAGTATAAAAATGCTGGAGATGTTGGATTGACTTGGGATGACTTCGACTAGGGATGTCTCCGTCTTGCTAGGCCGGACCCCTAGATCGTGTGCGACGAAAGTGAACTTGCTGCTGACTAATGTACAGATTCCTCTGCCGTCCCCACGGAGAGCAAGAGCTTTGTATCCCTGTAGTGAAACTTGATCAGTCATCGTTTCTTGCAATAATATAACATGTGGCTTTTCTTTGTGAGTGCGAACAAACTGCTGCAGGGTGCATCTTTTAGGGTGGAGTCCCCTGCAGTTCCACTGCAAAATCCTAAATTGAGTGTGTGGCCCCATCCTTGCTGTATAGAGCGCCTTCCGGCGTTGCTACTAGGGTCTCGAAGGAGGGAGGTCCGGGGACGTGCAGTGGTGGCGGCGTAGGTACCGACGCGCCATCCGGCATGAAAACGGGACGTACGCGGGTCGACGACCTGATGTCCATTTCCTGCACCTTGGGCACTATTTCTGGCATTCTGTTTTCCAAGCATCGAATTTTGACGTTTTGCGCGTCTATCTTCTTATCCACTACCAAAAGTCGCTGATCCACTGCAGAGAGTCGTTCGTTAATCTTCTGGATCTCGAAGCAGATGGAATTCAACATTTCTCTGATTTCCGACTTGGCTTTAGCCTGTACATTTTCGGGCATGCTGGGAACGGCCTTTCTTTTGGCTGGGTTTCCCGGGTGGCTCGCCTCCACGACCATGGGAACGTCTGCAAGTTGGGGAGACGGGGTCCCCGAGGGGGTTGAACTAGGGTCTGGAACGGAGTGAGGTTGATTGGCCATGGGAAGTTCTGCGGGTTGGGGAGAGGGGGTCCCCGAGGGGGTCCCCGATGGGGTTGAAATAGGGACTGGAACGGAGTGAGGTTGATTAGCCTTTCTGAGCTCTGCTATTTCGGCTCGCATTGACTCGATTATGCTGCGCATCTCGGCATTTTCTTTCCTAAGCTGAGCTATTTCAGACGAACCATGCTCTGGCGCCGGGCCCCCCGTTACCTTTTCGGCAGGGCTCCCTCCGCTCCGCACTCTGTCCGCCCAGGTGGCGCCTTGTTTCCCAGGACTGGCTGGCTCCTCGAACCGGACCCTGTTCTGTGGGCCGCGGGAGCGGCCGCCCGATCTGGAGCGGCCCCGGGATCTGGACCTGGAACGGCTCCTGGACCTGGACCTGGAACGGCTCCTGGACCTCGAGCGGCTTCTCGAGCGGGAGCGCCTGCCCGAAGGTCTAGCCGGTTCGCTGCCGGCGCTTGTTTGTGCTGTTGACGGGTCTCGATTCCTGGATTCCGCATTTCTTTCCCTTCTCCTCCGTCGAACGATGTACGGGAGTTGGAATCTTTGCTTGCAAATCTTGTCTGCTGTGGCGTGGGGGCCCCCGCAGAGGCCGCAAGTAGGCGAGCAGGTGTGGTTTTCGTCGGGGTTGTTGGCCCCACATTTCCTGCATAGTTTGTTCTCCGGCGTTGGGCAGACGTCGGCTCTGTGGCCTAGTCTACCGCAGGCATAGCAGCAGTCGTGCTGCCTGAGGTACAAGGAGCACTTGACTAGCGCCGAGCCGTAGAAAACGAAGTTGGGGACCCTGTAGCCGTCGAAAACGATGACTACCGTTTCGCTATTCTTGATTCGCTTGGCTCCCAGGGCTAAGGGATTTCTCTCGTTGAGAATGCTTCTCTCCAGGTCGGCCTGGCTCTCCGACACATCAATTTGCCGTATGACACCCTTGCACGTGGCGTGCGGCGCGGCTTCGTAAGTGCTGAGTTCGTACTGGTTCATTCCCAGGGTGATGCAATTCATTTTTAGATAAGCATCTGCGTTATTGCGAGACGCGGTGCTGAGGACGATGATGTTTTGTGTTGCGTTGGGGCAGACGATGTCGTGGCTAGCTTGCTCAGACGTGAGTCCTGCCGCGGCGGCGACGGCCCGAGCAAGCCGAGCGGAGCCCGTCTTCTGAACATCAAGACCCCCCCTGGGGCGGGCGATAATCTTCCAGTGCTCCTTCGGGAGCTGGGGCATTCGTGATGACTTGATGATCTTGTTCTTTAGGCTAAAGGGCTTCCTGCTGCCATTGAGATGCTCGCGGTGCATCTCGCTGCTCGCGGGTTCAAGGGTGCTGTCGCGACGAGAGACGCGCAGGGCGTTTTTCTTGACAGCGGCGGTGCGCCAGCCGTGCTCCGCGCCAAATTCTTCCGGAGGAAGATCGTCTCCTTCCATTACTACAACCATTCGCTCTGTCATGACGAGGCCGGCGGGGCGCCCTGCCCGGCGAACGCTGGTTAGGCCTCGCTGTCTGACCGAAGGGAGCGCGGCGTCACGGAAGAGAAGCAGTTCGAAAAACCGACGAAAAGGCCACCCACCGTTGAAAAATTGGTATCCGTGGGTTCCTCTTGTCCTTATGCATCCGTTGGTGCACAAATCATCGAGATCGAGAAGACTTTCTCAACGAAAATATCGAAAAATCTGGAGCCGATGTGGGCACGGCCGTACTACTCGGCGCCTTCTTCTTCCTTGGGAATCAGAAGAATTAGGAATTTTACGGTAGAGAACACAGTCACCTGCGAATAGCTTTATGGAAGAACAAAGAACGCAGTTCGGAAGATCGTTAATATAGATTAAAAAAATCGCCCAAGCACTCCGTACAGATGGTTAACCAGAGAAGCTGAAACGTGCGGCCCCGATGTTTAGCAGTGGGTTAATGCCGACGATGCATTGAAGCGTTTCTCAAATATTGGCTGCGTGTTTGTGTTTCTAGTGGAACGCAAGCGCCAATGGCGGGCGGACGCTGCTAACCACGACGCCGAGCTAACTCGAGATATCGAACGCATGCGACAACGGCAAGCCGAGGAGGCGGCGTTGCGGCCAGAGCAGCGTCAACGTGGCAATGGCGGGAACGCGTTCGCCGGGGCAACGCCCGCTTTCGGCGGGAGTTTCTCGGGCGGCATTTTGGCTTCGGCTGCGACGAAACGTCCACGTTGAAATCACGAGGTGGAACGCAAGCGCCAATGGCGGGCGGATGCTGTGCCGAGCTAACTCGAGATATCGAACGCGTGCGACAACGACGAGCCGAGGAGGAGGCGTTTCGGGCAGAGCAGCGTCAACGTGGCAATGGCGGGAACGCGTTCGCTAACGATGTAACTAACGGCGCTAGCTGCCAATGGCGCGCGCGCTTGGGTGCGACGTAGAGAACGACGTAATGACGGCGCAGCCAATGGAGACGTTTATCAAAACATGGGACGAATGGTTTTTCGTTTCGCCTAGCCATATACAGCTTTCGCTGTAAAAGAGAAGTGGACCGAGGACTGAGCCTTGATGAACACCTGCTAGTACATTAGAAAACAGGCGTATCCACTTGCCAGGCGTATCCACTAGGAAATAATTTTCAGATTTTGGAACTGAGGTTTGAACAGCGAAAAAAAAAACAAGGAAACGAAGAAACAAATACCACAAACAAGCGCTTGTTTGTGATATTTGTTTCTTCGTGTCCTTGTTTTCTTCGCGCTGTTCAAACCTCAGTTCCAAATTATGAACCAACTAGCCCTCATCAAGAACTTACTGAATTTCCAGAATGACACCAGTTCGGAGGTATGCACCATCAAACTCGTCGTAAAGAAACGCTGTTGTTCCACTTACATTTTTACCAAAATGTCTTGAAGTACAAAAGTAACTGGAATGCCCATGTATTTCGTCCCACACTTTGAGAAATAATATCTCGAAACTGGTGTCATCCTGTAAATTCCTTTCAAGTGGGTCTTGCGAACTCATCGGCTACAATTCATAAATTGTAATATGTTTCGTAAAGTAATTAACTAAGAAGTTCATTACTCAATGTTTGTTAATTAGTCAAATATGTATTTCAATTTTTCGTGCTACTAATGTCCGCCTCTTGGAATAACCCAGCTCAACGATAAGAATTATGCTACCTGCCACAGGTAATTCTGAAAAATTCCGTATAACTTAACTTAAATATGAACACCCTGTATATTGTTTATTCCTTCACTAGTCCCTAGTGGCAATTATAGTTGGCCTTCAAGAAGTCAAACATTATTCTTTATCAAAGGTTATACCCTTGTATTTCTTATCCTGGTTCCACCTTTCAAACGTTATAATGGATACTTACGTGAGTAGATAAATGTGTTTCAGCCTTTTTAAAGCGCCGGAAAAAAATCGATTAATCGATTAATCGACGAAAAGCCCCGCTTCGAAAGCGATTAATCGATTATAGGCTAAACCGACAAGCGATTAATCGTTAATCGTTAAAATAGTTCAAA
>NC_051158.1:42245533-42303034 GCF_013339745.2 Dermacentor silvarum | reverse complement strand
GGGCGCACGTGGAACTACGGGTTTCCTTGTTTCGTAGATATGCGCGTGCTACTCGCTACCCTAAGCTTTCAATATAAGCTATTTTACCCGCGTGAAGCATTTGAGCTTGCGAAGCCCGTGATGACGCTTGCCTAATTCGTCATCGCTAATCTAGGAAGCGACGCGTGTTTCCTATGCAGGGTTCTCGTCGAAAACTGATTCCTGAACGTACATAGATTCTTGTACGTTGCGCAAGGTATTGAGCCTATATAGACGCAATATCGTTAAGCCAACTGGCGCAGCACGCCGGTAAGCTTTCTAAGTAGAACAATGCTAGCGCAAAGCTGCCCTTCGCGTGGCAACCGACCGCAGCTATATAATACGTCATGAGCTCCTATCTAATCTAGAGCACTCGTAAGTGCCCAGATGCTGTGTGACACCGAGGTGCCGAAGCTGCGACGCCTAGAGCGGCTCACTACTTCATCTCCAGTGAACGCCGAATTAAAGTTGCTCTTACCCGGAGGATGGCAATGTTGAAAGGCTCTTCACAGACTCTTGCATCATGCCTGTGGAAAGCTTTACATAAAAGCTATTTTCTCCTGTCATTTATTTTAACCGCCACTTGCCAGTAATCTCTCTACTTCAACGGCGAGCAAGCCAGCAATATATAGCACGAGTACAAAACCCCTATCGTAAAAGTGGCACCCGCAGGGTGTTACTTAAAATATACCGGTGCGTCAAGGCATCACTGCTTAGACCCTGTAGACGTTGATTGAGTACCTCTATATATGACAGCCAGTGCTCGGATCTTTACGGTGGCAAGCGATGGCTGAGACATCACGGGCTAGGACAATAGCGATCACGGTGGAGTCATATAGGCGTACACAGATGTAGATAACAGAAGTGCAGCAAATGCAAATAAAGCGCGTCAAGAAAGAACTGGTGATTGCATTACCACCATCGCCAAACCATCTGTTAGCTTTGTGTGTGGAAGGTAATCCGTGTCAGGCCATATGCACCTAACTTAAATTAGCTGGTGCATTCAAGCTGGCCGCTGCCCAAGGGGACAGTGGTAGAGGTTAGCTTTAACGCAGTGCGAATGCAGTTTTACTTTGCACCTTGGTGTATACAAAACATCTTTTCGAGTTCCAAGACGCTTAATACTATTCACAGTAAACGCTCGTAAATTGGCGCACACCACAATGACAAGCATTACCACACGGATGGATAGGATGAAGTCCTGTTTAATTATTATTTTTAGTTGATGATACCGCCAAAGCTGGCCGTGACTTTCCACGAGTTTTGAATGTCAATTGACAAGTAACATGGCGCGAGGGTATAACCAAAGCATACACAAACAAACACGCACACACACGCACGTTGACGAGCATTAGCGTCGACGAGCCGAAATTGATTACCAAGCAGCGGACAGGAGATACGATTTGGTACAATCTGAATATAAACGCACAGAACAACGCCAACAAATAACACGCAGTTGATTAAATCAATGGTTTGTCCAGACCCTCCCCCCCCCCCCCCAAAAAAAAAGAAAAAGATTGATCACAAATGCAAGGATGCGTTGAAGCACGACAAAGATAGAAAATAAAAATAAATGGAACAAGCATGCTCATACTTGAAAATGCATATAATTTGACAATTAAAGCCGTAAAGGTTTCATCTAGATGGCCAGAAATAAAAGTATACTACTCGCTGAAATTACTTAGTTGCTTTTATTTAGGTCTAGACTAACTGTAATGACCGATTACAACAATTACGACTGCTACATAGTTGCAATATTTGGTTTCAGGAGAAGGATATGAAAAGCGTGGTGAACACGCCAACTGTATACAGATCTGTTTTAGTCCTAACCGAGGGTGCCTTACACATACGTATGCCTAAAAGGTGCTTTAGAGCATATACCAAAGTCTGCGTGCTTCTTTTCATAGGGCATGCGTCGGTATCACACTTGAACTTCAAGTCACTGCAATCGCAAGCGACATGTACAGACGTGAGCAGCCTTGTCTAGAACGCGGGAACGGCGTCCGGGGCTCTCCGGAGCCAGCCAGCGACGTCTAACGCTAGCTGCTGGGTCCGACGTCTAACGGTAGGTGCTGGGCACGTTTGGGCCCAGCAACTACCGTGAGACGTCGCTGGCTGGCTCCGGAGAGCCCCAGAAGCCGCCGTGCCTACGATCTAGACAAGGATGCTCACGTCTGTAACTACGTTTTCCCGATTATCTCTGCAGCGGTAGCTCACGGATACATGCAAAACCATCAACCGTTCAACTTAGCCTTCAAGCATGTGAAGCATTAGACTTGACGCTGGTATGGCAGTTCCGAAGTTGTCTGAGCAGTTTTGTTTGCATGTTAAACGGGACATGTTTCTGGCGGGAACAGGATTCATGATATAGGTTTCAGCATCTGGATAGCTCAGGTGCGGCGGGTGGGCGGTAGTCGGGTCTATTGACTGGACAAAGTGTCGGTAATCCTGCGTGTGCTAGTTCTTGACGTACAAGGGTCTGGATAAGGGAAATGGTGGCATGGGACTCATCGCGGTTACGCACCTGAAGGTGAGCTGGGGAGGCAGCTGCAATCTCGCGGCGAAGGATGCGCACAATATTGTCGGCTACAGCAGGAACGGGTAGAACGGGTGGGAGACGAAGGTCTTCACAGGAAGACGTCGCAGCCATGTTTGGAAGACGGGTAAAGGCCGGAGTAATGCGGCGAGTTTTTGCTTCTTCAAAGCGTCGGCATTCATCGATGACGTCTTGCACTGTGCAGGAGTTCTTAAAAACCAGGAGTGTAAACGCGTCACCTTTGACGCATCCGCGATACTTTTGAGGATATGCGCAACCTCTTCCGCTTCTGGAATCTTGTCATCCACTTTGCGACAAAGCCCGAACACGTTCTGAATGTACGTCACATTGGACTTGCTGCAAGTCTGAGCGTGGCATGGAAGTTCTTTCTGCGCAGCACGACGGCGTCCGATGGGCTTGCCGAAAAAATCGATGAGCTTTTGCTTACATACCTCCCAGCTCGTAATTTCCTGTTCGTGGTTCAGAAACCACACTTGTGCCATGTCCGCCAGGTAAAATATGATGTTCGATAGCATCAGAGTCGGGTCCCAGTTGTTGCTAGTGCTCACCCGTTCGTACAGTTCAAGCCAATCTTTGACGTCCGTGTTGTCAGAGCTGGAAAAGGTACCTGGGTCACGCGGTTTTGTGATGACGACGGGGTGGTTGGCGGCGGTTGGTTGAGGTATCCATGGTGAAGCGCGCGAAGCATTCTCGTCCCCACCTTGGGCTATCATTGTAGGTGCAGCCAAGGAGCGTACGCTGCGTAAATCCGTCTTGATACTTAAAAAAACCCCGCACGCTCCACCAAAATGTTACGGGGAGAAAAGACGCTTGACAACATATTTACAATAAATATACAACAGGAAGAAGACCGGCATACAAGATAAAGCCCGTGCGTGCGACTATCGGCGATCGTCGTCTTCGTCAGTCCTGTCATGATCGTTCGCTACTGCAGTCTGCAGTGCCTCGTAGCAATATCAAATACTATCTGTCCACATACAATCTCCATTTAATCAACATGCATGCATGTGTAAGGTTACATGAAACCGAACGCTCATACAATGTTGCAAATGTGCCGGGTTCAAAAAGTTGCTTGCTTTTTCGAGGAGTGCTATGGGAGAGGGAGGGGGGGGGGGGTCAGATACGTGGTTGCAGGCAAGAAATAATTTGTGTACAATTTTTGCGCATAAAGAATCGATAAGATGGCCATATCACGGCCGTAGAAGATCACCGCTATGCTAATCTATGCCAGCAATGCATGCTGGCTCAAAGTATTGGCTTATTTTGTGCTATGTCTTCGTACAGCGTCATTAGCCATGAGCCAACTTCTAATTTCGGTCCAAGGAACACCCGGCCTCTGCACTCTTCGTGTACTGCTGTGTGAAAAGTGATCCTTCCTCTCAATCAAAGAGCATATCATAAAAGTTTTACTGAATAAAACTGACGTCGCGGGCAAGTGATGCAAGAACTAACTTTTTATAAGGGGATATTATTTCCTCGAGAAGAATGGAAAGGATGCCATTCCTTGTTAGGCAACCCCCAATTTTCTTCCTTCGATAGATTGTATGTTGATTGAAAATATTGGAAACAAGCCTGACATGTCCCTTGTCTCTCCAGAACAGTGAAATGCCAAAAAAATAATGATGATGCCTGTTTATCCGCATTAGTTGACGCTACAAGGAATTTAACCCCGCCGCTCTTTGTGTGAATTGGAAGGCGTCGCATTTTACCGTATTAATAGGCTACGGAACAGTGTCTGGAAAAAAAAGTGCCTTCATTTATCTGCCTCTGCAAACGACTCCATATTACAGGTGCTTTTGGTTACGCAATTTTATTTTTCTTACTGGCTTCGTAAATACAAAAAGCTTTTTTTACGTGGGTAATAATTTCTTCAGATAAAATCACTCGAAAGGGTCTCTATAGTTTTATCCAACGCTATTGTATCGCTGCAGTCTAGCCATTGACCAACAACCGAGTATTGTAAGAGGATATTGTCATAACACACTGCTTGACGCTAGCAATTGTGCAAGTTGGCAACTTTGTACTTGATAACAGGGTGAAACAGTAATGCGTTTATCAGTAAAACCTCTTCTGACAGCTACTGATCTGCTTATGGTTTTTATATTATTGAGGTTCGACTATCGTAAGACCAGACGTACGTTTACGTGCTTGTATTTAACGGCAACATTTCTGTTTCTGGTCGCTTAAGTTCTTCGTTAGAATGAAACAAACTTAAGTCACGTAAAGGTAAAAGCATGGTAAAACAAAAACTGAATAAAAGTACTTAGCAAACGAGATTATTGCTTCCAGAGTTGGATTATTAAAATTGATTAGCATGAACAAATGCATCCTTGCTACAGAAAAAGAAGTTAAAGGAAGAGTTTAAATTGTATGGTCCCGAACGGCTAGCCAGTCCGCGACTTGAACGCTACTTTTTACTCGTACTACATGCACACAAGAATACACTTGGAAAACCGTGGTGCGTCGGATGTTCAGATTTTCAAATTGTCTTGCTCACGCAATATAACGTCCGTCGTTTGCTCGCATCTGGTCCAACCGCATATCTAGCAATGCCATTTACGTTCCACTGATTCATTCAAGAGCTAAAAACGAAAAACATAATCACACAAAAAATAACGTCACTCAGGAGCACACGTTCGTCAAAGAAAAAAAAAGCGCCATAAAATCTTTGTATGCAGTAATGGCGGAACCTTCTAAACTATGTTTCGTCGAAGATGTACAGTTTAACACAATTTAATACAACGAAGAATCTTGAATTCGAGCAAAATATACAAACTCATGCCAGTAATAATGAGTTAGTCATCAAATAGATTGTTCCTTGCGGAGAAAGTCCGTGGCAGGTGCCCAGACCCACTAAAAATACGCCGGACTCAAATCTTATCGATTTGATAATAACGTTTGCGTTCTTCTTCTTGCAGGGAAAGTCGATGTTCTTGAACTGCGATTATATCGTTACTTTCTTTGAAACCCTTTAAAAGCTCCGAGGGATGGTTTTGAAAAACTGAAGCGTGACACGCGAGCATTATCGTAGCAGTGGCCGAAGTGAACATTCTGATGAAATCAGCCGTTCCTTTTTATTTCCTCTTGGTTTCATTCGTAAAGTTTTCATAGAAGACGTTGAAGCTTCTGAGTAGAAATTCGGCTCTTCCTCATGACGGGCAATTAAGTAGGCTGCACGCTAATAAATTAAATACAATTCATTACCCTTCATTAAGACTATCACGCAATATGCTCGGTTCAATTGTTTCTCCGGTGTCATTTAGCTGGCATATAGCACACCAAAGCAACTCCCGCCAGAGCGGCTCACGCCATAGCAGCCGAAAACTAATGATGTTACCGCCCATCACGATACACAATATTTTTTTCTTCTTTCAAATTTTGAAAGATCTGCTGCAGCTGCGCATGCATGTCATAACAGCGCTTACGCAAGAAACAGGTTGAGCACGTGCATTTAGCATGCTTTTTGTGCAAGTTCTTTTGGTCTGCTTTATTCCAGTTCAGCTACTAGAGTGTCACAACTTGCCCCTTTCAATTTATTCAGGGCATTGCTTGAGTGCCTCCCATGACGTAATTCTCCACGCTCCTAATTACATATTATGGTTAATGTAAGCCACACAATAAGATACTTCACTTCAACACTATGTAAGAAAGATCGAGAAAATAAATTGTATCAAGGCTGACCTAAACCCATGCGGAACAACGTACATTCTTTCCCAGAAACGCACTTTGTTTAGACGCAGCCATGGTTTGTGCGTTTCAAGGATGAACCATGACCACATTGACAAACTGCGTGGGAACACATCGAGCGTCTGCAGTTTCAGCTGTCGAGAAACCAGTCTGATAAAGCATTTTTTATGGCAATAAGCTTCGCTACTCTGCAGGGGGATCCATGAGTCATGATGGTCGTACGCTGTGAGAAACATTCTCTGCCATAAATCACTTCTTGAACTGAGAACAGCTTCAGTCATAGCAAGATAGTTTTCCTTTTGAGCCAAGGGCATATTACCATTCGTATTTTATCCATGGTTTTACTGTGTAGCTAGTCACCACACTATTATGCCAAGAGGCTCTTCAGTTGAAGCGCTAACAGTCAATTTCTGAACACTTCGAACTTTGGCGTGTGCTTGTTTTCGGACTTTTTACAGTGCTCTTGGCAAATGTAAGTTATCTTTGGGATTAGATGTACTGCTTTCATAACATTAATGATAATGTCAAGATACTGAATATTTATTTTCAGTAAAAAAAAAAGACTGCGTGTTCTAGCTAGGCGAAGTAGGGTATTGCTTAAATCGACGTCTGGGCGCACAAACTGCCATTATAGTGAACCTCCGGGTGAATTATTCATATAGAAAAAATAGTTATTCTGAATGCAGTTCCTTTTTATGCATTTCAATGGTTCTAAATCTTCAGTTAATCTTTCTGTAATTTTTTGTGAGCCTTCCTTACAGAGTAACCACATTGTGTTAACGTTTCTTTGGCTAGCTAATATTTAAGTTTGCTAGGCATTTCCTGTCTATTCCAGGAAGTATTCTTGTCGTGATAATTATTTAGCAGCAATGGCCTGAAAAGCATAATTGACAGAGAAGGTAACGAAGGACCTCTATTGACCATGAACAGAGTCTGCATAACTTCTCTATTTGGAACATATTTGGAACAGTTATCAACTATAGTAGATTTTAGTTACGTGCGTATATTTTGTCACATACAGGTGAGTTATACGATCTGGTACACTGAGAAATAAACAGACTGTAGAATGTTCACTGAAATTGAAGACATCGAAAAAGTAAGTGGACACATGCAAACGCAGGATTAACTGGATTTCGTTTTCGTTTCCGAAAACACTTAATCTGAGAGGTAATTACCAGAAGCTCATTCATTACAAATTTTATCTTAAAAAGTTTGAATTTAGCGCCACAAGATAATAAAATATGCCACCTAGGGTGCCGTTTGAAGCAAGCAATTTAGCAGCGATTTGAATATCACTTTTTCAACACGTAGCACAAGCATTCCAAGCGATCGCATGACTTATCACGCTTACGCTGTTATACTTTTTCCCTGTGACAGTCTTTCACCAGAAAATCACTCTTGTAAAGCTATCGCTTGGGGAAAGACGTGCTGGCGGCACACTCTATAAAGAGATTGCCCGCTTTGGGGCATATTTTTTTGGCAGGAAGAATTGTATTGTAACTGCCAGGACATCCTTAATCCTTTAACACTGTACGCCCGGTACCTCCAGGTAGCGAAATGCACTGAACGTTATCAGCATGACATAACATTCTTTACAGGGACGTAGCGAACAGGAGAGTTTAAAATAACGGTAACGCAAGCACGACCGATGAGTACTATTGTTGGAGGACAAAGATACTGCTCAAAAGGGTGCAAATTTTTAAATACCGAATGGCCGTGACCCGCAAGCTTATATGCGACAGTTGCGCTCACTATTGAGATGCTAATGACGTGCAATCAACACCTTTCACGGCAACCATCCCTCCGCATAACCTGTTTAATTGCCTGCCTGGTGCCCAGATGCTTTTTTTCGGTGGTATTGTGATAGGACGCCATGGCACCAAAAAGTCAGAGACATGAGCCTCTCCAACGCGGTGACGGGTTCTGGACGCTTAGCTTCGACTTCGTTTTTGGCCATAAATTGCCGGCTCTCTCGCGAATATTGGCCCCAATGCAAGAAATGTAAGTAAAAAAAAAAAAGCGAGAAAGAATGAGCAGAGAGAAACTGAGGGAGATAGCAACAAATACTTGCGCCACCGAGCGGCGTCGATTGATTCGGAAAAGTGTACACGAGGGATTTGGATGTCTGGAGAGCAGTATAGATCGCCGGCGTTGCCTAAAAATCGTAGGATTCGGCGTGCACGTCGGGCGCGGTATTTGGGGGGCCACGAGTATTAGTGCTGCGTTGCGACGTCTTCACGGTGTCGGCTTCTCGATGCCGACGTGTATACGCAAGAGTTACGTAAACGCCCGCATCGATGTTCAGGCTTTTAGCGTGATCTGTGTCGTCAGCGGCTTAATCTAACGTGCCAGTGCGTTGCAGTCCTGCGCCGAAACATTCTGTTGGCGAGTCTAAAATGCTCCATTTCCTTTTTCTTGCTTAATGCTTGTTCTATGGACGCTCGTAGCCTCCGCCCCCTCGTTTCCAGCGGGTTCATTGATGACTACTGTCCCGTGACGACTAGCGCCATATCGAATGTACACAGATGCGGTGTATAACCATCAGGCCACCGAGATTGTCTGGCGAAATTCTGGACTTATTAGGCCTTAAGCACCCTACCGGATAGTAGGGACTAGAGGGTAAGAAAAGCGCGCTCCACATTCGTAAAAAAAAGTGTGAGATAAGAGACAGCAGGTCGATGATAATTCAGTGTTGAAACCACAGAAGCGCCCAGCTAAGGAGGAGTGAATGACCCATGTGGCAGGTGCGCTCCGGACTCCCCACTATCTAAGAAGATGGCTGTGTCTAAAGAACCCTCGCAGCCTCACCTTGCAATAGAGTGTAAAGGTGGGCGAGTTGGTTGACCTTCATAGTAAAAGGCGCGCCAAAGAAACGCCAACACAATACAGAGGAGTGCACAGTACAGTTGGTGTTGTCTTGTGTTAGCGTTCCTATTGCGCTGCTTTTACTACGAAACTTTAGCTTACCCGTGAACACACTAGGTGGCGCTCCTACTGCCTAATGCGGAAAGTGAACCGAGGAAGGGGAGTGGTAGTCGCTTACAGAAAATGTAGAGCTATAAAGAGATACAGAATAAGGCGGAAAGGCATGAAGGTTAACTAGAGGGGAAGGTCCGGTTTGCTACCCTACGCTGCGGAGAGAGGGGAGGAGGAGGTAAAGTGACAGGAAAGTAGATAGAGAAGGAAAGGGAGCACAGAAGATGAGTACGCATGCGCTGCGCTGAGTAACAGCTGTGTACATTTATTATCCTGCTGCGTTAAGGACCGGAAACGGCATCACCAAAAGAAAGAGATACGTTTGCACACGAGGCATTCTCATCACAAAACCGTAGCAAGGAAATCGATTTTCTTTCTTTCAAAATTTTACGGAAATAACACCGACACCATCAGTTTTGGGACTGTCAATCTTGAAATTCTCTGAAACACTCGGAAAAGACTTGCGTACATTTGCACTGGTAGCATTCCAAAGCAACATTTGCAGAGATTGTGAGCTTCCCTCTCTTATTATACTGGTCTTTTACCGTATCGTTAACAAGTCTGGCCACTAGGCTGACATATTATTTTGCACACGTCAAAGGTAAAATAAAATAAACTAGCTCCTGTGCACGTTCTGCAAACCAGCTGTTGTGCTTAAGTGTGCACACTCATTAGGTACACGTGTAAGTATTGAACTTTGCGCTCATACCAATTAGCTTGCGCGGTGCAGAAGAAAAACGACGCTTAACACACGCTTTCGCCAAGTCTGTTAAGATGGTGTGATACACAGTACACGTAACACACCACAACCACTTTCATTTCCGTGCTACCTTGGCTTGTAGCATTTCGACTGGTGTCACGTTTTTAAAGTAATATCCTTAACCCAGGTACGACTAGCACGTGTCCGTGATATCCTACAGGCAAACGGCGATTATCCGGCCAGTTGACGCTGTCCGAAGCCACGCCGATCCAAGATTACGCTACCGCATTTTCAATACACGGGACCATAATCCTTAATTTTATAATTTTTTAGTAAACCGAAGCAAACATGAGTAATGGTTTGTTGCCTTCTGGGTCATACGACCAGCATGAACGTGAAGTTTCAAGTAAAAAAAAAAAAAAAACCTCGTTGAGTCGTTTTACGACGTGTGTTGTATTTGAATAAAAGGCTTCATACAATCCCGAAACACCACAAATGCCACTTGGACACTAGCGCCATAATCAACGGATTTACAATTAACATCACCAAACAATCATCTACGTATCGCAAAGTCGTAAGAATTTTTGGACCATTCAAAATAATGAGTAGCATTCTATCAAAACAAGCAACTTACAGGTGACTCAAGAACGGCGCAATGCATGACTCCTATACCGACCTCGATTGTCTGAAAAAAATAAAAATTTACCGTGCCTAGGTGATGCAACTTCATTCAACACCTGAAGAAACCTACCGATAGTCAAGCTTATCTACATTTGAAAGCGCACCAATTCGATGTTTGTCTATTCGCGTTTCCAATGCGGAACCTTAATTTACTGTGCGTAAGAGAGTAGAACAGATTTTTCATGTTTATTCGCCCACCATTGTAGCTTAGGGACTATGGTATCGCGCTGCCGAGCTTAAGGTTTCGGCTTTCGATTCCGTCACGTGCATTCGAGTTTCGACGGGGAGTGAAATGCAATGAACGCCCATTTGCTTGAATTTCGGTGCAGGTTGAAAAACTGCACCGTGGTGGAAAAGTATTCCGGAGTGCCCCCGTCTACGGCATTCCTCATAATCAGATCGTGGACTCTTGCACGTGAATCTCCAGAATCAAATGAAATGTCGGTTCAAAAAGCTCCTAGGTATTCCTTAGGGGTAGCTTTGAGAAATATAATAACTGAGTCCGAGTTTGTAATCAAATTCTTACTGTTGACGGCTGTTTTATGGTGTCACTATCCTAGCGGGCCTTACAGTCCTTTTTCAGCATTGGGCGAGCCATCTAGTCTATTCCTAAAGGTTGTGCACATGCGCACAACAAAGTACGGGGACCGGTGCGTAGGATGTTCACAGCAGGTAGTGTAAAGTTTTCCTTTGACGTGCAGAAAATTAAATTTCGGCCAGTCACGCAGAAGCGTTGATACAGGCAGAGAGCGGAACAATGTTTAAAGTAGAAAAGCTTGCATGCTGGGGAAATCTTAGTGTGCATTATCGTCAGTAGAAACGTAGGCGCGACGCATCAATCAATAAATGTTCTGAGAAATTTGTTGGAGAACAAAATAGAAGCCTTCGAATTGGTGGTTCCGAAGTTGACTATGTATGCAATGATTCCCTGAACCTTTTTCAGGAAAGAAACTCATTATTATGCTACAGCTTTGTGATGAGAATGCCTCTTGTACAACGTTTTCTGGTATTTTGACTGATGCTATTCGATCGGTGCAGAAAATGCTCAGAGAGATTCTAAATTCCTACAGTTGCTAGTCGGCGCAGTGTTTGTGTGCTCTTTTCTATTTTATTCTATGCTTTTTTGGGGATCTTGACCAGCTATCCTCAACAAAATTATTTATTCTTCGGAGTTTCCGTAACTACCCTACCAACGTAGCCATGCCATAAAAATAGCAAAGGCGAAGTTCTGTATCGAAAAATTGAGCAACATACTCCGAACTGCAATTTCCTTTTGATTTCCAATTGCAACA
Source organism: Dermacentor silvarum (assembly GCF_013339745.2). Lineage (NCBI taxonomy): Eukaryota > Metazoa > Arthropoda > Arachnida > Ixodida > Ixodidae > Dermacentor > Dermacentor silvarum. The sequence continues at coordinate 42,291,123 of NC_051158.1, read as the reverse complement.
TGTCCTTGTATTTTATTTTCAATGGCAGACTATTCGACAGGTGGCCGGAGTGGGCGAGTTCATAGTTAGTATTAACAACTATTGCAGATATACCTACACGTGATATAAAAAACAAGCGCTGACGTTTCAGCTACAGTAAATTCCCAAATAGACAATCACATGTAAATTCCGATGCATTGAACACGTGTGCGGTTGTGCAACTGAGGAAAAAAAAGTCACAATTTAAAACAGGAGGCAAAACACATGGGAATGAAGAAACGATAATTGAAGAAACATTTCATGGAATCCCAATTTTCATTCAAGTCCTTCGCAAGAAAACTTCTTCCGCATTCCTTGGGTATCTTATTTCTGTTACATCTTAGGTATCTCATGAGCTCAGGGTGCATTGACACATTCACCAGCTAGAGACTGGCAATCTATGCCGCCTCCATTATCTCACGATTTGCCGAATACTGTTTTTCCAACGAAACTCGTATAGCCTCGCTCCTGTCGGTATCGGTGTTGGTGTTGGCGTACGGAAAAAACCCAAGCCGTGCGAAAATAAAAATTGCTCGTCGGGTTGCGGATTCGAAGCACCAACCTCCGGGTTGCGCAACCGTCACGCTAATCGATTCAGCCAATGTCGTTTTCTTTTGTCTTTATTACAAGGAAAGCAAAACTGAAGATATATTACAGTGCGTACATAGATGCACACTTAAAACGTGGGCACTGTCGGTTCGTCATACGCGCCCTTTAACGCGGCGTTTTATATGCATGAAGAAGTAGACGCAGCGGGAGGCGCGCTCCTGTAACACGAGCACGCTCTTCAGTGCACACTCGGCAAACGAAGATGTCTCGCATAGAGTCTCCACAGCTGCAGAAACCTTACACAGTGGGTTTAGAAATGATGGATAGAGGAGGGAAAGGGGGTTTCGCGTGTTCGCTCATCTGGCGCCCTTCATTTCTTGCCAGTTCCGGCCCGACAGTCAGATGGAGATACCGGGCTTGGTTCGTTCTACAAACGTTGTACAAAGTGTTGCACAACGTGTTGTACAACGCTTTGGGACTGCGTATGAAACAGCTCCACCAACCCAACCGACAACGTCAGCCTGAAACCTCAGCAATAAACAACCGTTTCTCATTCGCCAACAACCATGTCTATTTAATGTGTCTCAGACGCTCAAAAATTAACCAACCACTCCCCTAGGGTTGGACAAGCTTCGGGTGCACTCTGGTTCCCGGTAGCGGAGGGGTTTTAATTCTTTTTTCTGTAAGATTGCCTACATCATATGCCAGCCTGCATTCGAAATTGTTACGTGATTAAGTTTTCTCAACAATTAGTAAGACATCAAACGTCATCGGGGTTTGATTGTGTATTTTCACAGAGGTGGCCTCCCCTGTTATGTTGAAATGCTGTATTACTATATGCAAAATAATATAATGCAATCTCCTTGACAGCACTAGACCTGGCCATACCTGCGTGCATACTTGTCACTGCTCTACTCATCGCACCTGATATATAAATTCCGTTGATCAATTCGAATTTACCCTTGCATACCATTGAGTTTATTACACGAGCTCATTTGGCAGAAGACAGAAGTGGCGCTGGGACGTGTGCACCCTATGAAGATGTCTGTGCTAAACCGTCTTACAAATTGATTATGACTATTAAACTCCTTCTGAAATCCAAATAATCAAAAGCCTTTAATATAGTGCCGCCTTGATTGCTGTTTCCCGCCAAGGCAATTCGTTGCACGCCTTCCATTGCCTGAGAGCATGCAAGACACTCAACAAAGACGACATAGAGGAGAAAGAAGGCTTCTATGCTCCTGCTCCGCTTTCTTTCTTTTTTTTTGGCATCGAGCGCGTTTTTTCTCTCGATGTCTTTGTGCTAAAGCAATCCGTGCTCAGGCATAGTCGGACTAAATTAATGAAAGGGTTAGAAGCGTTCTCGCTTAGTTTGATCGTCTTCTGCCAGCTGCCAGGAATCACGTCCGATCTCCTCAAATAAGCCACCAATTCTTTGGAACCGCTCAGCCTAATGTTTCGCTCTCTTCCCCTGCCCTTCCCTCGACCTCAACCCTTGACGATCCGGTTCACGAAACGAAGCTGACTCGCAAAATGGCCGTGCCTCTCAACATGGACGCCATCTTCTATACAATAAGTAAACCCAGCGCATTCTCCACATTACTTCTGTTATCCCTTGGTCCCTGTCGTCCTATCATATGCTGCCACCATTGATTTGCACTCGGTCCTGCATCGATTTCTCCTGACTCATTTATATCCACTCCCCGCTCATCTGACTTACGGCGCTCCTTCGCCATCGATAACGCAGTGCCGCAACCATTTGGTCTGATTCGATATTTGACCTTTTTCCTTATTCTTTTGGTTAGCGCAGTTTCTTTCCTCCTCTTATCAGGATTCACCACTCGACCTAGTAAATCTAATCTTGACCGCCTTCTTTTTTACCGCTTGTTTGTGTGGGTCAATGCTTTTACCTAATTCACCCACTTAGTGAACGCATGCCTAAGATCGAGGGAGTACGGAAATATTAAGCTGAACAAGAGATTGGGGACAGAATCATCATGATCATCATCATAATCCGCTTATTTTGTGTCCGCTGCACGACGAATTCCTCTCTCCGCCATCGCCAGTTACCATTTTTATGGGTCAGTTTACAGCTTGGTACACCACCCAGTGTTCTGTCGTCCTCGACTGCGGCGCCATTCTCCTGGAACTTCTGTAGATCTATTAGAACATTAGTTATCTGCCGTAAAGCCTGCCCCATTACATTTCTGATGTTTGTATCAGCTAGACCTAGCCTCATTTTCTCAGTTATCTGCACCACTATCTTCCTTCTTTTTTTTAATGCGAAACATACCTTGCCTCATTGCAGGCCCATTGCGGTAGGTTGGTAGGTAGGTAGGACGGTGTGGCAGTAGGCCTTTCCTGTCTCACCACACTTCGTACTTCTGTAATAAAACGAAATCCATGACTGACAGAGGAATTGCACTTGTGCCTTTTAGCACAGCAGTACGATGCTCTAAGCACTGGACCACCATCGCTTTAAGTGTGAAATATTTCTTTGCCTACACACCTAGAAACTGTATGCCTATGCACCGTCTTCATGATCGTCCCAAGTTAACTATGTTTCAGCGTTTCTTCACCAGAGCACAAATGTCATCGTCGTTTCAACATAGACCGCATCACATAAACATAGGTACGTGCGGTTGTATGATACGTAATGCTCATTACGTCACAATCCGTGTTACTCTCGATTACGCTCGTCCAGTAGCTGTGTAGAATCGAACAATCGGCAACTCGTAAGCTTGCGTCAGTTTATGGCGTAAGGTAAGCTAGTGTCGAATGATCCTAAGAACAGCGCAAAAAACGCACGGACAAGAAAGAAGACGACAGGACGGGAGCGACCGGACAGTGCCCGTCCTGTCTTGTTTCCGGTCCGTGTGTGTGCGTTTTGAGCTGTTCTTAGGACGAAGCTTAACCAACTTGCCCAGATGTCTGTTCTCACATTGAATGGTAGGAGTAGAAACAACACGCAATCGTCGTCAACTTCGTCTTGGAGCTGTTGCCACACACACGCTCCCATCAGACAGAAAGATGTTTGTCTATACACAAATCCGTTGGTTCGTCGGGTAACGTTTCGCGTAATGCCAAAGGACACTGTATGGCCAGCTAGCAGCACAATCATTCGTATAACCTCTATTTCCTCAGTGCTTGGGAGCGGTTTCATTTCTTAAGTCTTACGCCTACTAATTCTCGTTTCATCACTCCTTGGCCGGTCGCCAACTCCTCCGTTACCTTGTTTCCTAACCTCCAGGTTACCTCCCCATATGCTTGGGTCACTTCTGCAATTTCATTTCGGAACAGGCAGTGTCAATGTCCACGCCCCCGTGACAGCACATGCCTCTCTGAGCAACAGCGTATGAATTAAATCTTCAATAAATAAGGTTCGTGCTTTGCCCCTATTTGGGGGAATAGGAGTATTAAGGTATGGGCACTGGTGGAAAGGGAGGGGTAAACAGATGACGGCGAAAAGTCGGTCGTGGGTGCGGGCTTCTAAGTCGGAACAGAAAACGAGACAATAGCATTTAACGAAAGGGGCAGACATGCGTGTTTTAGCAACCTCGTAGTTTATGACTGCTGCGATTGCACGGTCGCAATAACGGGCCAGCTTGTTGGGAGTCGGAAATACCACGGGAACGTTGTGACCACTGGCTACCTTCAAAAGATTATGAGAGATATTGTGCACATAACGCAAGACTTCCTGCCGATGCTTCTTCCTTGTTGATTCGTCACCGTTCTTGCTGCGCCCCTGCTTAAACTCTTGAAGGAGAGCTTTGAGAAACACCGACATCGCTGTGGGCGACAAGCCAGCTTCTGTAATGGAAGGCGTAGTTGAGAACACAGAGATATCCTTCTAGAACTCAGCGGAAATCAGTAGCGATAATTTTTTAATTTTCTAGAGACTTACTTACACTCTAAGTTTATATGTTTTGACGAGAACCTTTTTATTTGCACAAGGAGGGACCTTCCATTACTTAGCTCCGAATTGAGGAGATATTGTTTGTCTCAGGTGGACATCAGAATGGACCATATCGACGGAAAGTTGGGCGAGTGGGTAGAGCTTTGTGGTTGTAGCAGTGCAGACTTAGCACGGACTGAGTGGGAGGTGGGACACCACAATTCGATTAATATCAAGCCAGTTGCGACCATGGCATTATAAAATGCTTTTAAAGAAGGGAGAAAGTGGTGGGGTTAAGGTTTTGAAGATTTTAGGGTTTTTGGATTGATTTTTTATCATTATAAAAGCAGCAGGCATGGGGCTTCTATCAGGACTTGGTTGATATTGCTTTAGATTATTTTAGCATTCTTGGGAAGGTACTGACCTTTAGACAAGAAATTCCCATGCAGGGTTCAATCCAGTTTGTGGGCATTAATTTTACCGATTTCTGGGTGACATTTGTGCTGGTCGCCTTCGATCAGCGCTTCTAAGATTTTTGATAAACACATTGTTGTTAGTGTTTCGGGATCACCTTGGGGTCATGTAATCTGTGACTTTCAGCGTTTGCTATTTCATTCTCATTTCTTTTTCCCCCTATGCACCAATGACCGCCTACGAAATCAAGTTACGCCCTGAGCGAAGCCTTTATTGATCGTGTCACCAATCACGATTTGCGAACCATTGAGGGAGCTAGCGAAGCGTAATGATTGCGAAGTCTCTCGTTGGGCACCAAGTTTTTTTTTCTTTTGCTCTCTAATCTGGGCCTCTTTCGTTCTATTCTCACCGGCTTCCTAGATCTCGCTGACTCGTAGTGTGCGTCTACATTTATCTGCTGCACAAAATTTTGTCTCATAGAGGCAGATTGCTTACATCTTCCTGGTTTTTATTTTGTTCGTGCAGTCCTTTGTTCCCCGACAATAGAGTCTGTCATTCGTGTGATTGCCTGCCTTCTTTGTACCTTCAGCCCAAATTAGAATGAAACCTGTCACATTTTCTTAGCGTCATTATTTTATTCTTTATACTTCTCTATCTTCTATCAGGGAACATATAGTGGGACAAAATGTATATAAGAGGTATAAGGCCCGAAATAAGAACGTATTTGACCAGCCGCGGAAGATTAGTAACTATGGCTTTGAGCAGCTAAGCACGTTCTGTCCCGATCAGGGCGGATGCATTGAAGGTGTAGGGGGGGGGGGGCGAAATGAAAATGATCGTGTACTGAGAATCAGCTGCATGGTACGGAAATGTAGAAATTAATCCAGAGTGCCCCACCACGGCGTGCCTCATAACCAAATATGCGTTTTGGCACGTCATACTCAGAAATGAATTTAACAATAAATTTGCCCGTCAGCCTTTTAGCGGAGATCCAGTGGCTCCGCAGAGCATGGCAAGAAGCAGTGGCTTTACGACCAATACCGGGCAAGGTTTTGTGCCAAGATCACTGCTGCATTGGAACGCGGAAACGTGACCAGCCACACATTATTAACCGCATAATGGATAAAAAGAATGAGTCACCGAGGCTGAGAACGGGAGGTGGGTCTTCTCCGCGAGAGAGGAGCTTTAGACATGGAATCTAACCCCGCAGCTCGCAAAGCATCGTGCAAACTGGTTTAGATAATAATAATGAGGTAACGATTAAACTTTGTTATTTAGGTCCAGTGGACAACACTGTGATTATTCACGCGCGCGATGTCCACTGCTCGAAGAAACTCCACTTTCTGTGGCGGAAGTGGGCAATCGGCCTATTAAACTAAAATAAACATTGAAATAAATAAAAAAAGGCGTCCGAGTTTAAACAGAAATCATCCGCAGCGTGGACAAATGGATGAACAGTTCAGCCATCAGTTCTAATTAAAAAATATCTCTCTCTCTCTCTCTTTATATATATATATATATATATATATATATATATATATATATATAAAGCGCCTCGAGTGGCCAGTCGCGCGGCAGTTCTGCGTGTATTCGGGGGTCCTTTCACGCTCGGAAAAACACTTTTATGTAGCACGTATTGAGCACCAGAAGGCTGTATCGGGAGTTTTTCATGCTGCTCTACAATCTTCTCATTGACACTTTGATAACTAGGGCAGTACTTCGCGAGTTAGATAATTAAATACAATTACCTAATGAAATGTCGGTAACGAAAAAATTACTGGCGGCTACTCCACTGCACTGGAAACAATACGCACTAAGTTTGCTTCGCGTAACGCCGTTCCTCTTTTTTTTATATCGTGCTACGTGATAGCTGGGACACCCTATATATATATATATATATATATATATATGTGTGTGTGTGTGTGTGTGTGTGTGTGTGTGTGTGTGTGTGTGTGTGTGTGTGAGCTTGAGACGGGAACGTTCCACTCGTCCCAGTTAATTTGCGGGCACTTCCATCCGCTTCTCCGGCTGCGGGCGCGCAACAAGACTCGGGGCAAGATCAGTTGTACATGTGTAGCTGCCTGGTCAAAAAGAACTCGTGGATACGTCCTACTGGCCGCGTTTCTCGACGCGACCAACACAAGGCGGCGACAACGACGTGCAAGCGTCGACATAGCGAGACTGTACTAGACGATTTCGCCGCTCTTTAGAAGCGCCCATCCTATTCTGCCTTTGATTCTGTTTCGGGATTGCAGTGGAACCCTATCAATCATGCGCCATCAGCGAGGCGCCGAGGCAAGAAATGTGTTGTGTTCTTAATATCCCTGCAGACACCCACTTGGTTTCCTTCCCAGTTGAGGCCGTCACAGCGAGCAATTTTTCATGGCTGAAAATTTTTTAACAGCGAAGGGAAGCTGTTCTAGCTAACCGTAAAAAGTCGCGCCTGCTGTCGCAAAACCTCGCCGAGCTATGACGTCACTGCGTTGCCTAGCAACCACCTCGTGGAGCGGCGTGTGCCTCGCCTCCTCTCCGTGCCGTGCGCATGTTGCCTTGACATGGGACATTAAGGAGAGGGAAGGAGAGCATGCGCGTGTTGCCTAGTAACCACCGGCGCGGGTGCGCGCTCGCTTCGCCCGACACAGAAATGGCTCCTGGCTGCCTGCGTTTGCGGCAGGCCAGGAGCGCCATCGCTCGGTAGGCGCCGACGCGCCCAGCGCTAGTCACGCGAAATGTCGCGAAGGGAAGGTACCTCCGAAATGATCGCTTGAGAATACCTTCCCTACATGCGTAGTTAAGTTAAACCAAGTAAAAGCCTAGCAGCAACCAAATTAATACCCAGCAGTAGCAGCCAGTAAGACTTGAGGATTGACACTTGCGCTGTGCCTAAGCTTTGAACGACCGAGTGAAAATTTGCCCGCTTTTTTTCTTCTGCTAAAGTGTGACTATAGATATACTCGACACAGCCGCATATTGACCTTCCTTAAGGTCAGGCGTCCACTGCGTAAGTGAATAAACAACTTTATTAAAGTATATATAAAGTGAAGATGAAAGAAGAAACACGAACAGAAAGATACAGAATGACAAAGTAACGGACGCCCCTCCCCCCCCCCCCCTCCCCCCGGAGCTCCATCTATACCGGCGGGATCGCGCGGCCGCAATAAACCGTGGCCCCTCCACCTGCTCAACCTCTCCCCGAAGATTTGCGGCCAACGGGGGCGCTCGGCCGCAGTGAAGCGCGGATCCTACATTTCCCTACCCCACCTATCCGGAGCGTTGCGCGTGACTGGACGAATGTGCGCTTCCTTCATGCATCACGCCCTTGTGAGCGCGAGCCGCGATTGCCGGCTCACCGTCGCATGATTTCACTCGCACATACAGCGTACTTCGCGTGGCAACGATTTTATCGCCCGTGTACTTTATACGGAACCTCACGGCGACGGCGACGACAACTGCAGAAATTCACCTAGAGTGTCCATATAATTGCTATCGCAGTAAAAAAAAAAAGAGTATTGAACTACCATTGTATTAGTAACACCGGTCTGGCTCATGCTTAAAGGTGCAATGACTAGCATCCGTGAGCTGCTGCGGGTATTGGCATTGCCGGCGCTGCCGACTACATAAGAGACGGCGCACCTATTTAGCACTACTACTGCAGCCTCACTTATTTGTACTGCCGAACCTACCAAGTTTAACTTCGCTTAAATGCATTCTAGATGGGTATATGAAGTTAGGAAATTTGCGCGCGCAAATTGGAATGAGCTAGCCCAAAACAGGGTTAATTGGAGATCGAAGGGAAAGGCCTTCGTCCGGCAGTGGACATAAATATAGACTGATGATGGTGATGATGATGAAATGCAGCTATTTTGCTCTACTACTAAAGTATCACTTGTACTGCCGAATCTTCCAAGTTTCACTATGCTTAAACTTCTGTCCTCATCCCAAATGCCCGAATTATCAGAACAAAAGACCGAAGTAATGCAAGTGCGATGTTATATATGGCGCACATCACCATGAAAAGCCAATGGCAACCATTCCGCTGTCTAAACTAAGCTCACTGGATTGGTTACCTCGCCGGGAAATAACCAGACTGCATTTCGCGATTATGGCGGCACGGTCGATGCGTAGCCTATTTCAACGGTGATTGGTTTACGGGACCCAATTTCCCAGTGACGTCGCAAGAAGAACTTCACAGTACCAGCCCAATGTAACTCGGGTCCCGGACATTTTGGGGCATGATCGTGAGTAAGCTCTGAAGATAGAAACGTGACGGCGGAGACTCGTCGAAGTATACACAGTTGCTCATGCAGCGGTTTCTATGAAAAGAATCCGAATGAGTGCCTGCCCATGCCATCTTTACTGTACCATTGTACGTACTTAGAGAGAAAGTATCCAGAGGCCGGCAACGTCAACGCCAGATTCGGTCCAGACGAAGCCGGTCGTAAAAGGATTCCGTCATATTCGTCTGGCCTCAATCGAAAGAGGCGGAGGTGATTGTAACACTCTGTTTACTCGTAAGCTAGTTAGGCTTATATCCTTCGAAAGACGGTGTCTTGTCCAAAACATCCGAAGGCGATACACGACTCAAAAAGAAACGTTTTCGGAGAATGCGTCTGCTTGTCGGTGGTGTCGCCCCATAGACTGCAGCTTGGAACGTGGAATGTACCCTCCCAGATGGTGGCATAAAAGAAAGCTCCTTAATTTGCATTTTAGAGGCCGCCGTGGCCCGATAAACATGAATAGTGTAGTGTTCACGAAAATCAGTTCCAATCGCGCTGGCTACCTATTACATGTCAAATAAAACCACGAATATCCACTGCCATGCCCCGACACCACGTTCAAGTGATTTGTGCCACTCGAAATTTCTCGCAAAGATTCTGCCTATATTGCGCTTTATGTACGGCATTTAAGAATTGAAGCTACCTTCCACTGCTGCAGTTACAGATGCTGACCAGTCACTCTGCACAAAATGAAGGCATGCTTACGGAGGGCAAGGTAAGCCACACAAAAGTTGCAATATCCGCAAATAACTAGCCGAGACCCGGTGTGCCACGGACGCTCTGTGTTGAAGACTTTCAAGCGGGTAACACGCATGGATTACTCTTCAGGTTCTGTTTTACGCGTCGCGTTGCTTGTAAAGTCTCTGCGCCGGCGATCCCTTCCTTGCGCTCTGAACATACTGGCGTGGACGACAGGTGATTAAATAGGGCAGAATCTCATCTTATTGATTGGTATGTCCTGCAAAATTTGTTAGCAAATGAAAGACTTCGCATAAAAAAAAGGTAGTTTTACTCAACGTGAGGCCATGAGAAGCACTCGCAACCACATTTATTAAGTGTAATGCATTTCATAGTCATTGTATTTTATTGTATTTATGACATTGTATTTATGAGGCCGTCTGCTCCCAACCAAAATGAGCCATCCAGATTGACTTGAAAGGAGAAATCGCTTTGGGGTTTAGTGAATGTCTGTGTAGGATATTGGCTCTTATATAGAATGCCTGCTTAAATATATTAAATACATAATTTCATCCTTCCGCCCTCTATTCGCCGTATCCGGTACAGAGCTTCTATGCAGCTGGCCTTTTTCTTGTGGGGATGTCAGGCCTGCATGGCAGCACCGCTGCGCGCAATCATCACCATCGGCGCTGGCTGGCCCACCTGTGCCACGCGCATCGAACCATTGAGCGGAGCGGGCTCAGGAGGCTGGACGGCAGTTGGCCTGGGGCTTTCGTCAGTAAACGTTGTTCTGTGCTCCCGCAGTCCGTGTGGTCTTTGAGAGCCGCAACTGGCCACTGGCTCTGAAGCCACGGCGCTGAGCCCACATTGGCGCCCAACGTGGGGCACCAATGTGGGAAAACGCCTCGCTACTGCGGTCCACGGCCACAGCTCCAGTCCCGGCCGGCCGCGCCCCAGGGCGTCCAGCCGCAGCTCGCGCGTCTCTCGCACCACTACTCGCGCGTCCGTCCTCTTCTTTGTCCACGGTTGGCTCCTATCCACTATTCACGTCAGCGTTCCCACATTCTATAGCCTCCATCAATCCTTTTCTACTTCGCTTCAGTGTCGCATTAGGAACTTGAGGCAACAACAACAGCAACAACTCATATAAGTCATTACGACGCGCGCCGATATCATTGATGCTCAACGAGATGCAGCTATGCCGCTAACGCTTTAACTTGTGTTCCTCCCTTTATGAGTTGTGTAAGTACTTCGCGAGGTGTAGTGTTTTATTTCATTCCTGCCGGATCTTCGCGGATCGAGCCAAAATCTATAATTAATAACAGCTTATTTGAACATGCGTCCCCATGCACCTAAAGACGCACGCACACGCACACATACACACACTGCTTTCGTGTACAGTTTAGTGCGGCGCATGTTCTTGAGAGTTTAGACTGTAATACAAGAGAGCGAAATGAGCCCAATTTTCTATTAATAAGGTCAATTCAAAAATATTTCGAAGAGCTTACGGTAAGAGTTATTACCCTTGAATATATTATAAAGAAACCAACTTTAATGTCAAAGATAGAAAGAAGTGTGTGCGCGAACACAGGTGCGTAATCAAGGCGGGGGTGGGAGGGCACCGGGAAAGCATCAACGCCCCCCCCCCCCCCCTCCCATCTTTTCATGAAATTTCACTTGGCCAGGGATACTGGGCACGAAACGAAATTCGACAACACCTGCCTATCCCGCCCCCTACCAAGGCCAAGTGTTGGCCTGCCCCCTCTTCGAAATAAACTCCTGGGTAACGTGTATGTCCCACAAGGGTCAGCTTTTTGTGCGTGAAGCGGTACAGAGGGTGTCCGTACTCTTTCATTTGGTACGCGACCAATTATATGGGCTCATGAGTCATTTAAGAGATGCAAATGACTCATGCAAAATGCAAAACGGGGGGGAGGGGGTAGAGGTGGGTCAATGAAAAAGAGGGGTGGTTGGTCTCCGAGAGACGGCCTTGCCACGAAGTCGAACAATTTGGCTTAGGGGATGCGTCGAACCACGATAATCAATCAGGTTGCAAGCATGACGGCAAATGCGAAACATTGGGCTGGTAAAGATCTAGTGTGAAGCTCCACGTTTGAAAGTCATTTGCGTTTATCAGTAAGTACTAGAGGACCTCTTAATCATAAATCTAAGCGCAGTGCTTCGATCGTGAAGCGAAATATGTCAGCATGTTTTATCGACGCCACTCGGAAGCGTCATTTCAACGTAGTGGGTCTGGTAAGCCGTAGGTATTGAAAATGCCAGGCGGGATTTTCTTTTTCTGCGTTTACAAAGATTAATATTATAGAGACAATCTGCGTCAACATAAGTGTGAACCGCGCAATCCTTTCAAGATTAGTCGAGTGGGATGGGAGGAGTACGTTTTTCACCCTTTTAAGCTATGCCTAAAGCTTATGAACTTGTTCAGTTATACATACATACATATATATATATATATATATATATATATATATATATATCAGTCTATCCTTTTCATTCCAACGGCAAGAACCGACGTCTGCACAAGAGCATCGTTGTGATGTAGGATGACATGAGGAATTTCTTGAGACCTTCGTCATAATATGACAAGGAAGACGTGGGGCATCCCACGACATTTAATTAGACAATGTAGCCAGCTTCTCCACATAAACAGAAAACGCTGTTAGATTACAGTAGTCTTGCGGTGTTATTTAACCACAACCACCACCCGTGTTCGCAAAAACTTCTTACGCTTTTTACGTAAGAGCAAACTCCAGCCATTTGTATTGCTCGACATATCGACTAAGGCTGCCGGCCAAATACAAAGAGTACTTACGGTCAAGAAGCTGTGCAAGTTCAGCCCCACATAGAAAAGGGAACTTGATTAATGATACTGATTGATGATTGATGAGCGGAATGGTCGTAAAATGTCTTTCTGCAAAGAATAAGAGTTCACGTTCTACCGCCAACGCATTAGAATAACAAAATTAGCGTACACTGTTGGTTGTCGTGGCATCATTAGATGCTAGAAGAAAAGGAGCAATTAGAGATGCCGTCAGTGATCTTCATTCAAGGGTTGATGACCTTTTTATGAAAGAGCAAAAAAAAAATGTAGGGAAGTTCAGTATAAACGTCGCCCTGCTCGGAGGAAATTCTTCCAAACATGAGAGACGTTTCATGTTATGTTTTCATGTTTCAAAAATAGTCGTGCGGTGTACATAGTTATGAAGTAAATAAAGTATAATTTTTTTGCCCGACGTACCTGCGTGCTTGACGTGTCCTTATTGTCGCGGCCTAACCATTTATAAGAAAGCCCGACTAAGGAAAAAGCAAACAAACCAACTGATACGCTGAGTATGCGCTCAAATATTTTCATGTTTTCTGTTTGATTGTTATGAAAGTTACATGAAATGTATATGGGAGGTATAAAGCTTCTGTAATAATTATACGAAAAGCATATGAAGTCGGTGGTGTGGTACATGGAACGTTTCCGTGGTGAAAGAAAGGTAAAAGAAAGGAGAAATACGGCGAGGCCAGAAAGAAGGAAAAAAACTTATTTCCTACCGTACACTCACGGAGGGATGGTGAGATAAAATATAAGAAGCCAAATAACCAATATGCAGAACTCTCAAACTACTTTATCCAATGCGATGTAACTTCCTTTTGAACTTTTTTTCTCGCGGAAAGCTTTGAGTATTAGAAGCACTAACATCCCTTTGCCGGAACTGCACGCCTGTAGATGGAAATCTCGATATGAAGCTTCAGTAATCAGTGCGCTGTATGCCTCGAAACAAGACGTTTGCCGCACCGGCTGCTTCCAGGCTGCCGTTGATTAAGCTTCTCTAAACTACGATAACCAGCCAGCACCCTTTTCAGGCACACGCGAGGCCAGTTAGAGAGGTAAGCAGTTTCACTAGCCCAGAACAGGAACGGGGGGGGGGGGGGGGGGGGGTTGTGTGCAAGTGTCCACTTAGTGCATATGTCCATTTTGTCTGCTGCTCAAAAGTGATTGGGAGGTAGCGGGGTGGGAGGGTGGGGGGGGGGGGGGGGGGGAGCCTGTCTCCTTCTGACGCGTACCCCAGCCCAGATAATCAGAACTTTAGCAGCAGACGAATTGGACGTCTCCACTAGCTGGACACTTACAGGATACCCCCCAGCTCTCTCCGAAAGTGGCAACACATCGCGACCACCGTAAAGCACAATTACGTACTATAGATGCAAACAAATCCTCACACCAAGCATTACAGATGGCGAAAGTAGCATCGAAAAGGCCGCCTTCTCCGGATTTTCCTTTCTACATATGCCCGGCTGCGCCATCTTGTGTTCCCCGTTACGCCAAGAACTTACTGGAAGGGGAATCGATAGTGGCTTGCAGACGATTGGCAAATACGCGAAGGAGTCGACGCGTAAGAAGCTTCAAGGCACGCTCCTGTCGATGCCTTCTCAAGTATGCGACCTCGGTATAGCCTACTGTAAATTCAATCCGGATATCGTGTTATTTTCAACTATTTTGAATTCACTTAAGTTAATTAACGCCAGTGAGGTAAGCAAGTAGCGTGGGACGTGGACAGCACTCCTGGCGGTTTCCTGAACCAACATTGAAAGCTGCTCGTGAACGTGCCCCGACTATGGAGTTATTCTTGGACTAATACACCTCTATTTGTTTTCTTTAAACGCACGACTTGACGCTAATTTTGGTGCCTGTAACTTGTGCAAGCTGCTTCTCGATAGAATAAGAGGGATCCATGTTCTCTGGATGTGCCCACGTGTATGATCACGTGGGCTTACATGGGGACATACTGGTTTTTATTATCGATGGAACAGACACTGGCTTCTTGCAGCAGAATGCAGCTACAACAATGCTAGCAGATGTTTTGCCGCAGCCGTGATCCAGCCCTTGACCTGCTTAGCTCCAGGTCGCGGATTTGATCCCGGTTTTGGAGGCCGCATTTGAAAAAGAGCGAAATGCAAGAACGCTCGTACGCGTACACTTAGATTTATGTGCCCATGTAAATAATTGCAGGGGAATCAAATTAATCTGGAGTCTCCCACCATGGCGTGCCTCATAATCAGATCGTGATATCGGTGCGTAGAACTCCATGCCTTCATTTGAACAGCGAAGCTGTAATTAAGCCAGCCGTAATTTGTGCGTGTGCCACAAAATTATCATCATCAGCATTGGATCGAGCATCGTTGTCTTCTTCCGTAGTTTAAGCCAGCCGTAATTTGTGCGTGTGCCACGAAACTGCCGCGCTGTAGCCATGGAAACCAGGCGACGCCACACAGAGAATGCTCGGCTGAGCTCCCGCCAGCTGCGCGCTACTGCGGATGCACCGTGACGTCATCCTGGCGCGTCTGCGCTCGCCGCCTGAGAGAAATAAATAAATAAATAAATAAATAAATAAATAAATAAATAAATAAATAAATAAATAAATAAATAAATAAAGCCGGCAGATCCCACGCCCTGTGGGAATCGATGCTATGCGAAGCAGTGTGCGGGGAGCCTACCAAGTTAAGGAAACGACCATGAGAACACCAAGACGCAGGCGGCTCTTTCTTTTTTTTTTGGATGTTAGAAGTCATAGTCATGAGAACGACTAAAGCTTTTGCCTTAAGGTCTCTAGTGTAGCTAAAGGGACTCCCGAGGACTCATGACCTACATGACACGCATGTCATGAGTCCTCAGGAGTCCCTTTAACTATGTATACACCTAAGAGATCTTAAGGCGAAAGCTTTAGTCATTCTCATGACTATGGCTTCTAACTTCAACGTTTAGCCTTTTCCTTCACTTAGTACCACATCCAAACGCATTCCATTGGTTTTTGAGTGGTAACCTTTTTTCGGAGAGTCAATCCCATTTTTGCTCAGTCATGCCCATGATTGTGACTTCTACCGCCATCCTTTAGTGATTCCTTCACTTGGTGCCACGTCCGAACCCGTTGAAGTTGTGTTTCAGTGCTAATCTTTTTTCGTTGAGTCATTGTCATTTTTCCTCAATCATGGTCAGGACTATGACTTCTACCAGCATCATTTAGCGTTTCCTTCACTTAGTACCCACGGCCGAACCCATAACAGTGGTTTCTGAGTGTTAATTGTTTTGGCGGAGTCATTGTCACGACCTACATGACACGCATGTCATGACATTTAAGTCATGACCTACCACTTAGGTACCAATTTTGGTACATACTAAGTTCACGAAATGACCATGAGAGCACTAAGACCTGGGCGGCTGTTTCATGACCTACATGGCACGGATGTCATGACATTCATGTCATGACATGTCATTTATGTTCGTCAGGTACTCTTGTCATAGTATACCAATTTCGGTACATACCAAGTTGACGAAAGGACCATGAGAGCACAAATACGTAGGCAGATAGATAGATAGATAGATAGATAGATAGATAGATAGATAGATAGATAGATAGATATAGATAGATAGATAGATAGATATTGTCAAAGTAGCAAAATTTCGCCAAGAATTGCTTCGCATTCATTTAAATAAATCAAACTAAATGAACGTTCTTGGAAAGGCAGGATTCAAACCCGGGTACTCACCGTCCAAAGGCGAGCGTCATAACCACTGTGCTATACACCCACTTTCTTTTTTCTTTATTGTGCGCTCACGCTTGCAAAACGTGCATTTGTGAACCATATGGTTGCATTTTATTGACTATTGCAAAACAAATTCCTTTGCGAGAGAAAGATAAAATGAGAGCGAGAGAGAGAGAGAAAGAGAGATAAAAAAGGAGAGAGAAAGAAAGAAATAGAGAAAAAAGAAACAGACAGAAAGAGAGTGAGAGATAACCTAGCTACAACCAAGAGAAGCAATCAATCGGCCAGCTTCGCTGTGTCTTGAGCTTTGCGCGCCCTAGTGCAAGCTTGCGGCTTTTTATTTTTGAATGAATAATCTATATCAAGGCGTAATGACGTAGATGGTGGTCCCGTTGGAGCATAGCATCGTGGCGTTTTGACTCTCCATGACTCCCCCTGGCTTGGCCCGTGGTTTACTACGCTGCTACACATTGCGTGACCAGATGTAGCAGCATTGCAGACCACAGAGGGAGCCGGAGCCAGCGTCCTAATTTCTCGAGGTTCAGCTCCCACGTGACCACATTCTGAGGTCTGGTGTCATGACATTGTCTTCCTGAGAAACGAAAGGGAAACTGATTGGTAGAAAAGCTATTACACTGATTTCAGGCTTGCCAGTATGTTTTTCTAAGTTTCCGAGGTCTAGGTGCTTCATCTAACAAAAAGCAAATTGAGAAGTGGAAGATGCAACCTGAGTAATCCTTTAATGGCTAGCTGCCTTTGTATTTATTTTTATGTACTTAATATTTAGGCAATGCCTGTGATAATTCTAAAGCGCAAAAAAACGAGGAAACGGAGTAAATAAAGGACAGGACCACGAGTCCTCTCTGGTGTCCTTTATCTCGCGATCTCGTTTACATTTTTTTGTCATTGTGCAGCGGTAACATGCAGTCATACAAACTCGCCCAAACTTCCACGCTTCTAAATTTAGACACTGCCTTTCCATAGTTCTGCTTTGCGGCAAGTTTGAAATTTTTTGACTGGACAGCAAAATAGGAGGACTGGATAGGAGGGCCCCTGCTTAGTTAACCGACAGAAAGCGGGTAGGTGGGGTGGCAACTCATGGCCCGAGGCAGTACGAGAGCGAACGTAGTAGTACCGACTCTGCCTCTGTTAGGACACAATTGAGGCTGTCGCTGCCATTTAGAAACAAATATTTTCTTCTCCAATCACAGCACAGAGCCGCCCACAGTGTAAACACGTCTTTGTAACACAGAGTAGCCGAACTCATCAGCGAACCCAGGAACCAATTCGGCGAGCCAATGCTCCCATTTCTTTATATGTACGTGTTTGCCTCCCAAAATTCTAAAACGACGAGGGACACACACAGCGGCTCGGGGAGTATTTTCAATTACGCCACTCTCGGTTGCCGCTGCTAATGGAAGCCATTGTCTCTTTTCTACTCTCAGGACCGTTGCCACGAATGAGTAATCAACCCCTCGAAGCGCCGGGCGCATCACCTAAGAGTATCGTTGCCAATGGGCGAACCGAAAGCGATTAATTAGGGCGCATAATTAGTCCCCCAAGAAGCCCGGATAATGAAGGTCGTCGACATTTGCGTCCACTGAATCAATCCTATTAGCAGCGTTGCGGATGGCATCGGTTTATATAAGCCTAGGTAGATGTCCTCTTCACTGTCGAATGCAAAGTGTGTGACGGATGTGGGAAACAACATGGCATTAATTTTCGCGAACTCGTTGAATCGGGTGCTCAAACAAGAACGCGGGTTAAAAGCGGCCCACGACGAGGCAGTTCTTGCAGAGAGTAAATGCAGCGAAAATTTCGCAACCAGCTAGCAGAGAAGTGGTACTTACTGTGTCTAATCTTAATGAGGCCGTAGATACAGCACTCTTCTTTTTTTATTCACGCGCACACGTACACATGCATCACTGAAGAGTTCTTTGCCGGCGTGCGAGCCGAAAGCGATTAATTAGAGTGCGCAATTGCTCTCTCCAGGATACCCGATAATGAAGGTCGCATACATGCGCATACACTGAATCAAACCTATTCGCAGCATTTCGGATCACATAGCTTTGCGTCAGTCTTGGTAAATGTCCTCTTCAGTGTCGAATGCAAATCGCGTGGTTGTTTTGTGAAACGGCGGGCACAGGTTGTCAGGAACTCGTTGAATCGGTTGCTGAAACAAGAACGCTGGTTAGAACTGCCGCAAGACGAGGCAGTTCTTGCAAAGAGAATCGCAAATGTTCTCTGTTGTGCGAGCAGCGCGAAAAAGTTCCAGGTTTACCTTAACAGCCTGATACAGCGAATACTTCGCAAACAGCTACCAGAGAAGCGGTACATTTTACGTTGAGCCTTAAAGAGGCCGTGGATACAGCATTACTTGCATTTCAATCATGCACACATATATGCATTGAAGGAATGAAAAGGTAAAAGCAGTTACGATTGTGCAGCAGCAAACGAAAAAAAAAAAAGATAAGACAAGCACCGGCAGCCTTTTGCTAACAAGACGACTTTGCCTTGTGAATATAGTGCCGGATATACTTCATGTGTCCTGAAAACATGGCATTGTACGCATAGTGTACGCTTATTGAATTTATGCATTCAATCACACTGTGCATGAGAACGTACTTGTTGAAGTTATCGCACGCAGAACGGCATTACAACATAATGATGCGACATAACACAAATTGCGAGAAAGGACTCAAAGCAACAGTGTGAATCATGACATTGATCTAATGTGCAACCACGCCACCACATAATCATCATCATCAGTCTATATTTATGTCCACTGCAGGACGAAGGCCTCTGTCAGCGATCTCCAATTACCCCTGCCTTGCGCTAGCTGATTCCAACTTGAGCTTGCAAATTTCATAACTTCATCACCCCACCTAGTTTTCTGCCGTCTTCGACTGCGCTTCCCTTCTTTGGTATCCATTCTGTAACTCAAATGGACCACCGGTTATTCATCCTACGCATTACATGGCCTGTCCAGTTCCAGTTTCTTTCTCTTAATGTCAATAAGAATATCTGCTATCCCCGTTTGCTCTCTGATCCACGCCGCTCTCTTCCTGTCTCATAACCTTATAGGCCTAACATTTTTCGTTCCATCGCTCTTTGTACGGTCCTTAACTTGTGCTCGAGCTTCTTTGATAACCTCCAAGTTTGTGCGCCATACGTTAGCACTAATGGAATGCAATGATTGTACACTATTATTTTCAAGGACAGTGGCAAGCTCCCAGTCAAGATTTGGCAATGCCTGCCGTATGCACACCCACCCAATTTTATTCTTCTGTAAATTTCCTTCTCCTTTTCACCGTCCCCTGTGGGTCATTTACCTATATAAACGTACTCATTTACAGACTCTAAAGGCTGACTGGAGATCTTGAATTTTTTCCCTTGCCAGGCTATTGAACATTATCTTTGTCTTCTCCCCATTAATCTTCAACCCCACTCTTACACTTTCTCGGTTAAGGTCCTCAACCATTTCTTGTAATTTCTCCCCATTGTTACTGAATAGGACAATGTCATCTGCAAACCGAAGGTTACTGAGATATTCGCCGTTGATCCTCACTCCTAAAGCCTTCCCAGTCTAAGAGCTTGAATACTTCTAAGCATGCAGTGAATAGCATTGGAGAGATTGTGTCTCCTTGCCTGACCCCTTTCTTGATAGGTTACTTTCTACTTTTCTTGTGGAGAACCAATGTAGCTGTGGAATCCTTGTAGATATTTGCCAAGATATTCACGTATGCCTCTCGTACTCCTTGTTTACGCAATGCCTCTATGACTGCTGGTATCTATACTAAATCAAATGTCCTTTCATAATCTATGAGAGCCATATGGAGAGGTTGATTGGACTCCGCATATTTCTCGGTTACCTGATTGATGACATGGATATGATCTATCGCCAAATATACAGGGGACAAATATTCGGCGATTCTGTTGTCACCGGATTGACGACTCCGACTTCGCCAATATACCGCTGCCTGGCCCGCTGGAAACGCCAGACCATCAATTGCTCCTAAAGGCTCATTCACACTAGGCCAACAAGACACCGATTTTGGTCTGGCGATTGTTGGCAACAGTGCTTTCCTTCATTTAAACGGTTGGCCAGAGCGTTTTCCGGCCTGTAAACTACACTGTCGCCAACAGTTGGCAGACCAAAATCGGTGCATGCCGCCGCGTCGAAAGGCAGCTGTCGACGCTAAGAGAGGAAGCGCAAGTGAGCCGAGGCTGCGCGTGTTAGTGGGCCAATGAGAGTGCCGACATGCGTTAAGCACCATGCCAAGCCAAGACGACGGCTAAAGCTCGTGAGGCCTGTGTCGCCGAAATGGGTGGTTCATATACTGATCGCAAGGAGCCACGGAATAGGGAACCTACATTCAAGCGCTGTGTGTGGTGACATGGAGCACAGGTAGAATACCCGGCCTCAAATATGAAGGTCGTAAGTTCGAATCCTACTCCAGTCCACCACATTTTCAGGCATGGAGTGGCGCCTGACACCGGCAAAAAATATCGCCGAGAGCTAGTGGGGCTATACTAGTTTAGGTGCAACCAAACTAGGAAGGCCCACTAAGCTTCATCAAAGTCATTCCCTTACCAGAACAGGAATTGGCCTCCCTGGTGCAGTATTCGGCCACCACCTCCTTCATGACTCCGACAATTAACCCGTGGCCACTCAGTCCCCAGTGGCTGCGGAACATCTGACCAAGGCGGCGGTCAGACCTGCTACGCGGCAGAGGGTGCTAAGAAACTCTAGGTCCGGACAGGCCACCAATAGAAACTGAACCTGGCAACGTTCAACACTCGCACCCTTTCGAGTGAGGCTAGCTTAGCAGGACTATTTCAAGAATTATCAGGCATTGCCTGGGATATTATTGGCCTTAGTGAAATTAGAAGAACTGGTGAGGCTTACACAGTGCTGACTAACGGCCACGTCCTCTGCTATAGAGGTCTTCCAGACAAGAGAGAATCCGGGGTAGGATTTCTAGTCCATAACAACATAGCGGGCAACATTGATGAATTCTACAGCATTAATGAGAGGGTAGCAGTCGTCGTAATAAAGCTGAATAGGAGGTACAAAATTAAGGTAGTACAAGCCTACGCCCCAACCTCTAGTAACGATGATGAAGAAATAGAACTGTTTTATGAAGATGTTGAATTAGCAATGCGAAAGGTGCAAACTCAGTATAGTGTAGTAATGGGCGACTTCAATGCAAAGAAAAAAGTTGTCGCAGTTTCACCTGAAAGGCGAAGCATCAATTGCGATAGCAAATTTGTAGAGAGCTATACGGAGTAATGATAGTAGCTTTATCAGGTGTATACCCTTGGACATGCAGCAGCACCGGCAACACGCAGAACTGTTGTCGACACCGTCGGCGTTTTGCCCGCGTTCGCACAAAATGCGTGCCGCGTTGGTGACTGTTGCCGGAGCCTCTGGTATAAATAGGCACTTGGTGCCGCAGCTAAACGTCGCCTCCCTTCCAACCCCCCACGGCCTTTCGTGCGTCGGAAGAATGCGCGTTTGCTCTACATATATGGTGATTGTAAAGGAGGAAAGAGACTTCTGCAGCCCTTAAGGGAGCACAGCGCAGAACGCGCGTTTTTTCTTCGCCGTGCGTTCACTCCCCGTGAAAGCGCGCGTCCCTCGCGCCCTTTCACTCGCACATACAGCGTTCGGCGCGCGGCGACGATTTCATCTCCACTGACGTCATACGGAACCTCACGGCAACGGCGACGGCGACGCCGACGGCAGAATTCTGCTTTGGAGTGTCCATATAATTGCTATAGCAATAAAAGCAGGTTGGTGAGCAAGCAATTAGCAACTACGACATCGATTCTAGGAATTCAAGAGGAGAGATATTAGAATTCGCGGAAAGGAATAGGCTCCGAATAATAAATACCTTCTTGAGGAAGCACAGCAACAGGAAGTGGACCCGGAAAAGCCCTGATGGAGAAACAAGGAATGCAATAGATTTCATACTCCATGCCGATCCAAGCATAGTGCAGGATGCAGAAGTGTTAGATAAGGTAAAGTGCAGTGACCATATTTTAGTGAGGTCTAGGATTTCTCTCAATTTGAAGAGAGAAAGAGTGAAATTAGTGAAAAGGAAACAGGCCAACCTAGCGGCCGTAAGGGTAAAAGCAGACCAATTCAGGCTGGTGCTCGCAAACAAATATGCAGCTTTAGAAAATGAAGCTAAAGACAACATAGATGTAATGAATGAAACCGTAGCTAGGTTGATCTCAGAGGCAGCAATTGAAGTGGGAGGTAAGGCACCAAGGCAACCAGTAGGTAAGCTCTCCCAAGAAACAAAGGACCTAATAAAGAAACGACAAAACATGAAAGTGTCCAACTCAAGAGATCAGATAGAATTCGCTGAACTGTCAAAACTGATCAACAAGAAGAAAATAAGGGATATTCGAAATTATAACGTGTGAAAGATTGAGAAAGCCGTAAAATATGGACGTAGCATTGAATCTGTAAAAAGAAAGCTTGGCATAGGACAAGGCAAGATGCTTGCACTGAAAGATAAGCATGGAAATATCATCAGCAATTTCGATGACATAGTAAAAGCAGCGGAAGAATTCTATACTGACCTGTACAGTGCTCAAAACACCCAAGCTACTTTCATTCCAAATAGTGATGAACCGGATACAGAGGCTCCTTCTATAACTAGCGATGAAGTTAGAAGGGCCTTGAAAGACATGACCAGGGGAAAAGCTGCTGGAGAAGATGGAATAACAGTAGATTTAATCAAAGATGGAGGAGATATGCTTGAAAAGCTTGCGGCCGTTTATACGCAGTGCCTCACAACTTAAAGTGTATCAGAGAGCTGGAAGAACGCCAACATTATACGCCAAGAAAGGAGACGTTAAAGAATTGAAGAACTGTAGACCCATTAGCTTGCTTTCAGTATTGTATAAAATATTCACGAAGATAATTTCCAATAGAATCAGGGCAACACTTGACTTCAGCCAACCAAGAGGACAGGCTGGCTTCAGGAAGGGATATTCTACGATGAATCATATCCATGTCATCAATCAGGTAATCGAGAAATCTGCGGAGTACAATCGACCTCTCTACATGGCTTTCATAGATTATGAGAAGGCATTTGATTCAGTAGGGATACCAGCAGTCATAGAGGCATTGCGTAATGAAGAGGTACAGGAGGCATACGTGAATATCTTAGCAAATCTCTACAAGGATTCCACAGCTACATTGGTTCTCCACAAGAAAAGTAGAAAGTAACCTATCAAGAAAGGGGTCAGGCAAGGAGTCATAATCTCTCCAATGCTATTCATTGCATGCTTAGAAGAAGTATTCAAGGTCTTAGACTGGGAAGGCATAGGAGTGAGAATCAACGGCGAATATCTCGGCAACCTTCGGTTTGCAGATAACATTGTCCTATTCAGCCACAATGGAGACGAACTACAGCAAATGATTAAGGACATTAATCCAGAAAGTGTAAGAATTGGGTTGAAGATGAATATGCAGAAGACTAAGATAATGTTCAATAGCCTGGAAAGGGAACAAGAATTCAGGATCGCCAGTCAGCCTCTAGAGTCTGTAAAGGAGTACGTTTATCTAGGTCAATTAATCACAGGGGACCATGATCACGAGAAAGAAATTCACAGAAGAATAAAATTGGGTTGGGGTGCATACGGCAGGCATTGCCAAATCCTGACTGGGAGCTTACCACTGTCGTTGAAAAGAAAAGTGTACAATCATTGCATTCTACCGGTGCTAACATATGGGGCAGAAACTTGGACGTTAACAAAGAAGCTAGAGAACAAGTTAAGGACCGTACAAAGAGCAATGGAACGAAAAATCTTAGGACTAACGTTAAGAGACAGGAAGAGAGCAGTTTGGATCAGAGAACAAACGGGGATAGCCGATATTGTAGTTGACATTAGGCGGAACAAATGGAGCTGGGCAGGCCATGTAATGCGTAGGATGGATAACCGATGGACCATTAGGGTTACAGAATGGATACCAAGAGAAGAGAAGCGCAGTAGAGGTCGGCAGAAAACCAGATGGGATGATGAAGTTAGGAAATATGCAGGCGTAAGTTGGAATACGCAAGCGCAAGACCGGTAATTGGAGATCGCAGGAAGAGAGAGATAAATGAGATGGGAAAGGCAGCGAGGTTAACCGGAAGGTAGGTATCCAGTTTGCTACCCTGCACTGGGGAAGGGGTAAGGGGAGACAGAAAGATAAAGAAAAATGCACACACATAGAAAGAGAGGGTGATCAGAAAAAAAAACCACAAACACACGCACACACACAAAGGAACTCAGGAGTGTCACAGTCGTTCAAGCAGGTCGCTTGTCCGGAGCAACCTCAGCAGTGCGCTCATCGCCTTCTGGTGTGAAGACCGTGTTAGCCGGCACTCTAAGATCGTCTGCTCAGAAAGCGGCCGGTCATCGAGGCGCGCCAGCGTCGTCACGAGCGTCTGTCTCTGGGAGCTGTAGCGGGGACACTGACACAAGATATGAGACTTTCGTCCTGCAGTGGACAAAAAATATAGGCTGATGATAATGATGATGATGATGATTCAAGCGCTGTACCGCAGATCGTCGAGCAGCGTTTGGGGCCCTAGTGGAAGAGAGTGGCCCGACACTGACGCCTGGCTCCCGAGACTCATGAAGAATACGGCGAGCGTCTCCTACGTTTTGTGGGACGGCCGAGGAGACCCGGCCGTTGGGCATCATAGTAATTTAGCGTGAAATACAATACAGGTAACATACGAACTAAGTGAATATCAAACAGAATAAAGAGACAGACTAGAGACACATAATCAACTTTACACCAATAAATGATTTGAGCAAGCACGAACGTCGACCTTGCCTTACTTAGCATGGACCCTTGACTTTCTTTTATATTTTACAATTAGCCCAGTATTTACATTATCAGAGCAATTTTTTTCAGCTCTATTTCAGAGGTAAGGGACACGAACACTGCGTTTTTGTTGGTGGAGCTTGTTTTTAATTCCGAGATGCTCTAGCACACACAGATCAATCGCTCATGAAGCCAAAGCTCTACTTCCTTTCTGAATCCAGATAAACCTTGCGCAACCATGACTGCTGTTCTGACTACTTCTGTGAGTGCCGGTACAATATTTCGCGAAGATATTGCGAAACCATCAAGCAAAACCAGCAATGACAGGAATTTTGATCTCTGTGCAGGCCTTTCAAACTATCGCTAGTTATACACCATACCACAAGTAATTGCGGTGGCGACCACAGGCACGTTCATTGGTTCGTTGGCTCTCCCTCACTTGGCTCCGCCTCCAGCAACGGTACCTCCATACTTCTCTATCTCTCTCTGTCCACTCCTTCTCTGGTCTCGCTCCGCAAAACTGATCAACGCAACGGCACGGTTCGACCTCGGCCTTAAGCAGCTCCGATGTTAATATAAAAATCTTAATCCTCACACACCAACCCCTGTTCTTCCTTTCATATGGTCGATTAGGCAGTAATTTAATAATTTCCACGTGAACAGTAGGTAAATTGCATTTTTATATGTCCGTCATGCTGACTTCACCTCTCTATGCGTCTGTTATTCTTGCAGTCCCCTTAAATTTTCACTTTTTTACTTTCTGGCGGAGTTCGAGGCACTTTTTTCGTACGTATCTGGCTTCTAACGCCAAACGCCATGGTCGTATGCTTCGGCAAATGGCATGAACACCTTCTCTCGCGGGCCAGCCGACGCGTTGAGACGCTTGGCACGTTTAAATCCGCATTTGCACTAGAAGAAACCGACGTACCATGAACTCCACGAGTGCACCACTGCAATACGAATCCACCACTGAAAAATGAAACAAGGATGATACGTACGAAGTACTGCATGTAAATATGTGCAAATTATATCCATCCCGTCTATAATTCAGTTAAAATAAGATCATTTCTTCGCATAACATGCTGCTCTTCAATACTAATATTGTAATTTGTAAATACTAATTGAAACTGATATTATAATATTATCAATGTATACACCTCGCAAACCACACTCCATATTACACACGCATGGTTGTCTAGCGAATAACACCCAGAATCCTTCACTTTAAATAGACGTCAGATGGAGTTGATTATGCCTGTCCTTTTTTTTATTAAGCTTCCTTGTTAACGTCAAACTTTATCGACGTATTCGCAGGCAAACGCACTGCGCGTTTAAACAAACATTGAAAGCCTACGTGTGCGGGCTATGCATGTGCCATCGATACCAATTGGCAGCAGAACGGCGCCAACTGTGCGAACGCGCCTGTATGTACGTATAGTGTACGCATAATTGTAATCACATGAAAACATGGCCGTACATCAAGAGTCTTCACCGTCGTTAAGAGAAGTGCAAGTAGATACACAAGATAAAAAAAAAAGTCAAGTTCGATAAAGTAGTATCGGCACAAAACATCGTAGGCACGCGCATTGTGTGGACTAAACAGGATATATAAAGGTGTAATCGCACTCTCGCGCTCCAGTGCACGTGTTTGTGCGTGTGTTTATTCA
This sequence comes from Dermacentor silvarum, assembly GCF_013339745.2. Classification (NCBI taxonomy): domain Eukaryota; kingdom Metazoa; phylum Arthropoda; class Arachnida; order Ixodida; family Ixodidae; genus Dermacentor; species Dermacentor silvarum. Next base: position 42,264,237 of record NC_051158.1, on the reverse strand, counting down.
CCATTGCTTTTATAGGTGTCCAGAGCTGGGCGCCGAAGAAGTCCATAGCATTGCATAACCAGCTGCGATGCACTTGCGTGACTTTTGCCTATACTGTGCTCATTTCTACTTTCACAATTACGGGTTACTCTTGTATGCTATCATGGCGATCGACACGTTACTTATAAACTGTTTACCTCGGAGTGCGTGCTTCTCGAGCTTGGCAACCACCGATAACAAAATCACACTTCGAAAGTTTTTGCATCAATAAACGTTTGTTCGTCAACGTCTACGCCGGAATCAGTCCCATTCACTTTGGCACAGGAGCTGCAGGCAAAGTTGAGCGGAACCCCCAAATCACCTCAACGCCGTAGTCACGTCAAAGGCATGAGCACGTCACCTGGTATATCAATCAAGTTCCCGTGCTGGGCGGCCAATAGGAGCAGGAGCCCTACCTTCAAGCTTTCAGCGAGAAGGTATCGGTGCTGTGGGCTGGAAGAGCAACTTCATGGCCTTCTTGCTCAGGTCAAAGGAAGAAGAGTTCAACGTGCCGTCACATTCGTCGATGAAAGGTCGATGCGGTGGTCGTTGAACAGCTTGCTCAGCTTGCTGGAGTGTGTGCGAGCCATGGACGGAGGTGGTAGAAAGGTTCTGCCTTGGCCGACGCTGGTGGGAGAGTTACACTCGTTGAGTATGGCCCAGCCAGTTTGGCGTTTACCCGGCATTTCGCATCCGGGTGGCATCCCGTGCTCGGCGAAGTGATGCGGCGTCCACAGCTGAATCTGTTGCTGATGGCGCCACGGACTTGCGGCCGGCTTAAGCAGCTCCGCTGTTAAAAGAAGACGGAGCGGCCCGTTCTTTTGCCTAAACTTGTTGTCCAATTAGTGGTTACGTGCTCTTTGTCGGCTGCTTGTGCTCACGGTGTCGTAGGCACGGGACGGTTCTCATTTCATCACAGACAGGAGTGTTAAAAACTGCTTAGCATTTTTTCTGACAACAGACCGGCGCATCGCTGGAAATCGTTACATATACATGTATGTTCTACTGCGGGCTGGAACTTACATCGCCCTGTTTTGCGCTGTGCTAGTAGCAGTGTAAGCCGACGGCGGAATACTTTCTTACATCCTCGTATGTGAGGACCTTAGCAACGTTTTAACCATGTCTAATCCTAGCCCTTTCAGATCTTCGATACGTGCAGGAGACATTCCCAAATAATCTGCACGGCAAGCCGAACGCATTCATCGGCCAAAATGACAGAAAGTGAAAGGGTCATGTGAGCATACTGTAGGCGGGCCCTCATTTTTTTTCAGGCTGCGTGGTATGCACCTTTCTGTTTTAGATATTTCGTGCCCGGAAGTGGACCAAATAAAGTTTCTGTTCAATTGTGTTCTTCTGCATCAAATGCTTCGGTGACACTGTTTAGCGTTTCGTGGAGAGTGAGCTTAGGGGACTTCCTTCATTACACCACGAAAAGCTTCCCGCGCTGACCATGTGAGTGCGTTACCAAACTCCACAAGTTAACGCGATTTTTGTGTCAAGGTAATTAGGAGTCCAGATATAGTTACCGCGTAAGCTAGACGTAGGTGATGAAGTTCAACTCGCGAAGAAACGATCGCCATCACGCCTTCGTGGCGTCCGCGATTGTTTCAACGGGAAACGTCGGTCATCTTCCTCACCAACCACTTATTCGGCTTGCATTCTACTTGATTTCAGAAGAACGCCGCGTGCACTTGATCGAAGGTCGACGGTGTGCGGTGTCATGAGAGCCTATTCTGTATTAATAATGCTGCCGATATGAGACCTTTTCTTTGGGGCTCTAATAATTGCCGCTGAGTGTAACAGCCTTCAACGCGAATTTGTTCCCTGATTAATAATGACTCCTCGCTTAGACCTCAAAAGTGATGCATTTTGTTTGTCATGAGTGGGACATTTATGATAGGTTTAAGAGACATCGTTGGTTCTCTCCCCAGTATTGGCAAAAATTTATATTCTGCGTCAGCAGAATAAATAATATTTTTTTGTGAATAGAAAGGCAATAAATAAAGTAGTCAAACGCTTGACGGCCTTTTGTGGTAGAAAAATTCGGAGCCGTTTACAATGTCATCGCCACAATTACTATAGCACCCAAATGCCGCTAGTAACAATTAGGCTCAACGAGAAGAAATGAGGAATAAGGCTATTGCAGTTGCCTGCTCTAAGGATACATTCAGATGTCACAATGTGTCTAGAAACGATGCCTGAACAGCGCATCCAAAAAGGCTGCTCTCCTACAGTAGTCAAAAACGTAAGTGAATGAAGCTGAGCCTACATCTACATGTACACCACGGGTGCAAAATTAAATAAATAGGCAAATAAATAAGTAAACGAATATATGTACGTAATAACGCCACCTAGGTATATGTAGGAGACGTTGTAGAAAGCCTTTGAAACAGCCGACGCCAGAAGCGGATACAACGCCTTCGATACCTTCGCGTTGCATGGTTTTGTTCCAACTACTTTTTGTCTTTTTGTGAAAACAAAAAGAATAGAGAAAAGAAGCAAGCGTTAACAAGCTTGATCAGTCACGAAGTAGTGCAGTTATGCACAGCGGTCAGTTCGGAGAATTTCTGTCGACAAGTGAATTTTAGACTCAACAAATGACACAATGGTGTATTTACGCATCCCAAGCCATGGTGACTCAGTATGGCGTTCTGCTGCTGAGTCATAACACGAGGTCGTGGGTTCGACCACATTCTAATGGGGGCCTAACGCTAGAGTGCGCATTTCACTTGTCTGTGTACAATGTAAAGGGCCGTAGGGTGGTCTGATAACTGCAGTACCCTTCCATCTCCCCTGCCCCCCCCCCCCCCTCCCCCCACCTCAACACACACACAGACTGCAGCGTGTCTCGTAGACAGATCTGCTTTGGTATGTTACATCTCACAAGTAATTTAAATAGGTAATTTATTTATTCCATAAGATTATCGTCACTCACCTTCAGCCGACACCGCCTTATAGAAAAGTTCAGCTACCTACATTTTGTCCACCTGTGCGATCAGTCGTTGTAGTGTTCTAGTTCTAGTTATGGTCACATGTTCGATTACCGATCACGGCCACCGCATTACAACGGCAACGGAATGGCGATGACGCAAGTTACCCAGATTTTAATGAAATTCATGCAATCATCAGCAAGCTAAAATCAATCCACGCCTCCCCAACCCTGTGCGCCTGACGTAGTCCATATGCTTCCAGATGAAAAATCAATCAGTCAATCACGTAGCCCTTCTCTTGTAATCGATGACACGTAGTTATGTACCACCGTCGGGAAGTTATCTACAGGAATATATTCACGAAAACAAGGCAAACGAATTGCAGTAATGTAGTACTGAAATGAACAAAACAGATAACAAATACCGGCATCTTAATTCGCCCAACCAGAAATAAAGTTCGTCAGGGCGCGATCACTCTGTCCTCGGTCGGCACACTACGGTTACCTGCGGTCCGAGGAACAGTGTTGACTGCAAGCTTGGCCAAGTGGAAGCTGGCGCCGCCAGGAATGGCGTTAAAAAAAAAAAAAAAAAGAGGGCTTTTTGGGTTCGCATTATAAAGTGCTTTCCGCAGGTGATGCTGGACAACTCCGCTAATGGACTCCTTCTCGACTGCAATGTGCACTGTAGTTGTGCCTGTTGTCCCTCAGTTGCGCATTCCGCCAGAACATTGAGCGCGGGAAGCGCTCATTAAATTCCTTTCCCACACCAAAAGCATGGCACACGCTCATTTGACCAACTCAAACTATTTTTAAGCCATTTGTTCACGTTCTTTCGCCGACAGTGATCCCCCGATTCCCAGCCAGCAGCGCCTGAGTCACCAGAGGCACGACCTTTTGTGGCTTTCGAACGGAACTTTGGGAAGAAAGTCCATACTGCACTGAACTTTTCTTTCCTTTTAGTTGACCAGCTGGTCGCTGTTTGAAATGACGTTAAGCTAGGCAGTGCCAAGTCGCGGCTCTTTGTCCGTTGTTTAGTGGGCCTAGAATTTAGCTCAACGCAAGCTGTCCTCATTGTTTGCAGAGTGTACAAAGCGAGGTTCTTCGGCTCGCGCGCAATTAAAGGGACCGTAAAGCTTTATTAGGGCTCTGTGAAACCGGAGTTCGCGAGAGCGTTTATTTGGAAGCTACTCTTTTAGTCAGTCCCGTGGCAAAGTTTTACAACTGAGCTCCACATTTAAATGGCCGCTAAAAGGGTTTTCAGTTTCGGCGCTATTTCGAACAACGTTTTCCCTGGAACTTCGCGTTACAGAATGTTTTGGTTTGCCAACTACATATCTTTTCCGCAGTCAAAAATTTCTGCGTAGTGCAAAAAAAAAAAAAAAAAAAAAACCACAGGCCTGCGCGGCACACGCAGCACAGTCACAGCGTAGGCTGGAAGAGCGGCTGCGTATGCTGCTCTCTGCACGGCAGTCTGCTGAGCCAGACGTTGCCTGGTTGCAATCGGAGGCGTAGTTCTACGATTCGCTTCTTCGGTAGCGGTTCGCACATTTCGAGGAGGTGCCATAGCATCTGCAGAAGTGCAAACACAGGTAGCCAGACTACGTGGCCCACATGTCACATCCCTTGACCCGTCGCGCGATACGATGCTGCGGATGATGATGATGGTGGTTTATTGTCATTCCCGGTGAAACGGGGTGGTGAGGAATAGTCACCTAGCCTGCTTGAGATAACCCGGTCCAGCTATACATGCACCATGCAACTGCTATAAGTAACTGCTACATGTCGGACACGTGGAGGAATATAACGCAACTGCAATGAACAGTTTGCACGTGTCGACACTACGCGGCGCGCATGTCACATCACATGACAAATGGCGCGATACGATGCTAATGATGATGACGATTGAATGGCATTCCCTTTGAAAAGCGCCGGGGACAAACGGTCACCTAGTTTGCTAGATTTAATCAGGTATGCTATACATTTGTTTCGTTTGTTGTATTTTTGCATACATCTCCTTAATCTTCTTTTTCTTCATCAAACCTTCCCTATTTACCTTGTAGAACTAGTTGTACAACTGCTACATGACGTGCCACCTGGTGTATTAATATGCAACTGCGATTTAAATTGTGCACGTAATGACGCTACACGGCGCGCATCTCACATCGCATGTACAAGTGGCACGCTATGATGCTAATCAAGATGATAATGTTGATGATTTATTGGCATCTCCTTTGAAATAAAGCGGTGACAAACAGTCACCTAGCCAGCTAATCATCATCATTATTATTATTATTTATTGGCATCCCCTTTGAAACGCGGCGGGGACATAGTCACCTAGCCAGCTTGATTAGATCAGTTACACGATAAATATTTTATCTAGAATTTTTGTATAGATCTGCTTAAACTTATTTTTCTTCCTCAAACGTTAAATAAATAAAATGATGGGGTTTTACGTCCTCAAACCACGATCTGAATATGAGGCACGTCGTACTTAGGAACTCTGGAATAATTTAGACCACCTAGGGTTCTTTAACGTGCACCTAAATCTAATTAAACGGCTGTTTTCCTCAAACCTTCTACCTCGTACCACTACTTCTGCCTCTGTAGAGAGCCTACATTGCATGTAGGCTCCCTATGCATCTGCTACATGGCGTGCCCCCTGGTGTAATAATATGCAGATGCAATGCAAAGTGTTCACGTATTGACGCTACACGGTGCCTATGTGACATCTGGCCTCCTGAATCCTAAGTTCCCCTAATTATTCTTGATTAGGCCTAAATAATTTACCTCTAAATATCGATATAGCTTGTTAATTTATCCTACATTATTTTCATTAGCCTCAATTGTTATGTTTCCTTCAATGAATCATCATTTAAATTTAATTTTTCCTGATGAGTCTGAACAAATTTAATTGGAAGAAAGAGAAAAAAGGTGCGATTTCTATAGGCACCATAAGGTAATGTTGATTATGCTGAATAATTACTTAGGCTTTTTACTTACTTGTTGCACCAAATGTAGTGGCCTACTGTCTTCACTAACTGTTTGATATAGTTACTTGTTGTGGCAGCTGTAGTGACATGCATGCTTTTTTTTTTCTGAGTAGTATACTTGTAGTGGCAACTGTACTGACTGCTTTCTTTTTGCGCTGACTGTTGCGGCAACTGTAGGTGTTCTCTATTATTTCCTAAGTAAAACTGTATGAAATCTGTTAATCAGCTGTATTAGATCTAGGCTTTGGTTTTTGCAGAACAAGGTGGCGTTACCTCAAATAAAATCTAATCAGTTTATTGTTATAATTACATCGTATGTTAATGACAGCATATAAAATATACAGACGAGGGTCCCAAAGTACAAGACTGCAACGGGACCCTCGATGAAGGTTACAAATGAAATAATACAAGGATTAGCAGCAGTGCGAACCAATGGAACAAATATAAGGAGTAAAAAATAACATTAGGTATAGAGGAATAGAAAACATCAAAATGCATGTACGCAAAAAAAGAGGAAATTGAGAAATAAATACTGTATATGAAAACACAAATCTAGTACAATTTAACAAGCATCAACGTCAAAAATTCACCAAATAATCTTTTAATGAATTCTTGAATGAAATTAAAGAAACTTTGGATTTAACAGACATGGGTAAATGATTACACAATGTGATTGCACAGAAGGATGAAGATGATTTACCGTGATTGGTAGAAACCTTTGGTAACAAAAAATTATTGTTAGCAGCAAACCTAGTACAGTTGTAATTTACTAAAAGATCTGAATCAATGAAATTGATGGCAAGTTGATTTGTTAATTGTTTATATAACAACAAAATTAGACTAAACCGTAACAAGTTATTGATAGATAAGATGTTGCAACGAAGAAGAGCAGTGGCGCTGACGTCGCGAGGACAGTGAAAAATAATGCGAATGGCTCGATTTTGTAAATGCTGAAGGGATGAAAGATAATACTGATAAGTATTTCCCCATGATGCGATGCCATAAGCGATATGAGAATGAATAAAAGCGAAGTATAGACAAAGCAGGGTCTGATGGGAGAAATATGAGCGTGCTTTAAGCAATGCACGAATGCCGAATGCTGCCATCTTTCTAATGTGAGCAATATGGTTAACGAACTTAGGGTTAGTATCGAGTTGAACGCCCAGGAATGATGCACTATCACTGACACTTATGAAATGCGAGTCAATTCTGATGCCTGGTAATGAGGTTAACTTACGTTGAGGTGATTTAAAAATAAGAAATTTAGATTTATTTGGATTAATTAATAAATAATTATCGTGGCACTACTTGGACACGCTACATATAGGACATCATTTAATTTGGCAGTGACAGCATTAATACATGTATCTCCAAAGGAAATAGTGGTATCGTCGGCATATAAAACGCAGTGAGCCATGTGTACGCTGTCAGGAAGATCATTGATGTAAAGTAAAAAAAGTAATGGAAGAAGTAATGAGCCTTGAGGCACCCTTTGGTTAATTGTTATAGTAGCGGAGAAACAGCCCGATATGTATACCATGTGCTTTCTGTTCAGTAGATAACATTTTAAGAACTTGAGGGCCGGACCTGAAATACCGTATGCTTCGATTTTGTTAGACAGGACGAGATGATTAATGGTGTCAAATGCTTTTGTGAAGTCCAAAAAAACTGAGCCAACTACGCATCCTGAATCAATAGTCAGGGAAAGCAGGGCAAGGTTAGTGGAACTTCCTTCTCGAAAACCGAATTGGCATGGTTTCAGTAGATTAAATTTTTGCAGGTATTTGTTTAGGCGAATTATGAATAATTTTTCGATAACTTTACTAAGGGATGACATAATACAGATGGGGCGGTAGTTGGAAACACAGTCGGTCACCCTTTTTATATACCGGAATAACTTTATCTACTTTCAGCGAGTTAGGAAATATTCCATTCTTGAACGCAAGATTTATAATTACAGAAAGTGGTTCACAAATAACATCAACTACAAGTTTTAAGTGCCGGGCTGAAATTTGATCTATACCGGGGCTGGTTTCTTTAAGATTTACAATTGCTGTAGACACATCAGCAGGTCTCACGGGAAAAAGAAAGAAGGAGTGGTCAGAACGAATTAGGTTACAATGCGAAGTGCTATGTTCTTGACTGAAAATTTCGAAAAAGTAGTTACTAAACGCGTCAGCAACACTGTCAGGGCTGTCATGTGTAATGCCATTGTATATTACTTTCTGTAAAGGTGAACGATGTGGTGATCGATTTAAGAAGTCGTTCAAGAGCTGCCATTGTTTCTTAGAACTGTTTGTGTCATTAGATAATTGAGTTTAATAATATTTTTTCTTCGCAGTTTTTAGCAGGCATAAAAGAGTGTTGGAATAATTCTTATATCGCGAAGCTAAAGCAGCGTTAAATGGTTGCCTTTGAACTTTTCTGTAAAGGTTATCATTCTTCCGCATACTTTTTAGCAATCCCTGCGATAACCAAGGATTCTGGGGATATCTCTATCTTTTTGAAAATGTTATTCTTGTTGTACACTCGTGCACGGCTTTGAGAAAAAGAGAAGAAAACTTGTTGAAGGCTTGATCTGCATCACATAACGATGTAACGCTAGACAAATCAGTTGAAGTTATCGAATTAAGGAATGATTCCTGGTCAAATATGGAAGTAACAAGAGTAAGTGTTCTAAAGGGCTTGACCACATTGAATGCAAGAAATATGGGATAGTGATCAGTAATGTTAACATCTATTACTCCAGCATAGGGAGAAGGCGAGAAATTACAAAGTGCATGATCCAGCAATGAAGCACCACCAAGAAGAGGACATCTAGTGGGAGATGATATGAGAGACTCAAAACCATAGCCACTGAAACAATCAGAATATTCTGTGTATGTGGTATTTTCGATATTAAGCAAGTTAATGTTGATGTCTCCAATTAAGAGAACACGCTTGTTTTCTGATGATAACTTACGCAGAATGGTGTCCAGGCCAGAAATGAAATCCCTTACGTTCGAGGAAGGAGAGTGGTAAATGCACCCCAGGATAACGTTGTTATTATCATTAAAAAAGAATGATATAATTCAATCCACACGGATTCACAAGGTATGACGTCAAACAAAAGATCTTGTTGGCGTGTGTAGGGTATACCAGAGTCAATAAAGATTGCAGAGCCACCATAACTACCTGATGAACGGTGACAGTACTCAGCTTCGTATGATGACAGGCCGAAAAGGTTCCTGTCGTACGTGCAGAGCCAAGTTTCAGAGACGCAGACAATATCGAAGGAATTAGCAAGTGAACTTATGAAGTTATAGATATGATCGGAATTTTTGCGGAGGCTTCGTGCATTAAAGTGAACCAAAGAACGATTACATTCAGTTAGTATGTGCTTCGCCTCTTCAGGAGATAGCAGGACCATGATGAAAGGAAGGAAGTGGAAAAAAAGTGCTAGGAACAAAGAAAGAACACAGAATCTAGTGGCTAAGCAAAGATGCTTAGGTCACTTTCTTTGACAATGCGATATACCCTACTTTCACTAGATTTGCGAGCCTTGATATTGCAATTTTCTGTCTACAGAAACTGCCATTTGTGCGCTTTTTTCAGTGTAAGGGCCCTAGCAAACAGCTTTTGTTCTCGGGCGACAGGTGATCATTCACATAAATTGCCCTATCAGAGCTACCAGAGAAGCCAACATCAGAAGTGCTCGGACGGAACTTACGCGCTTTACGGACAAAGTCGTTTTTCTTGTCCCGGCAACAAAACTTTGCGACAATGTTCTTTTCATCTGTTTTAGTTGAGACGCGATGAATTGTATCAAAGTCGCCGGGCATGACAGGACATTGAATAGCTTCACCCAACCGCTTCACAATGGCCGTACAGTCCTCTCCCTGAGTGACTGGTACGCCCTTAATTTCAACATTATTTAGCCGCGAGTACTGCTCGAGTTCCGCAACCCTTCTGGTTAGCACCTCATTTTGCGCAACAAGTTCCTTGTTGGCTAGTGTCAATTCATCCTGTTTCACCTTAATAGAGTCAAAACTGTCACAGAAATCGCACACCCTCACTTAGGGACGCATGTTCCCCGAGGCCTTCGTGAGTCAACTTCTCCTTAATTTTGACTGTTAAATCATTTGCGAAAGTGTCAAGACTAGAGCGAAGCAGTGACTCAAGTAATTCAATTTGTTTTCGCCAGCTCTGCATTGGACGGCATGGTTAGCAAAGGTCGCAAAAACACCCACGAAAAAAGAAACGTACTAGGAGGCAGCAGTCACGGCAAGAAGCAATAAAACAATCGCGTGTAGAAAACAAAGACACCAGCCTGCAGAGCAAGTAAGAATCAGTCAGCACAGGTTATAGTTGCCGCAACCGCTGCCTCAAAAAAATGTCGCAGTTTCGCCCGAAAGGCGAAGCATCAATTGCGATAGCAAATTAGTAGAGCGTTATTCGGAGTAGGGATAGTAGTTTTATCGGCTGCATAAACGTGGACACATGCGCTTACTAACTGAATTAACAAGCGTGGTGTCAGCGCGCACAAGCCAACATGAAAACATGAATAGATCACACTGAATGACTGCAGACAACGACAGTCAAAACGCTGGCAGCGAGCCCATACGCCGCAGCGGGCGAAGGTACGTGCGGTCTATCGCTTCAACGGAAACTGAGCGGCGAATGCACGGCGCATAAAGGTCAGAGCCGTGTGGAGATAAGAGACGGTGCGGACGAGCGACGAGCGCGGTTGTTGGCAGAGTAGAAGTGCGCCCCCCCTCCCCCCCCCCCCCCCCCGCGCTCCCTCCGGCGCTGGCTTTCCGCTTCCTTGCTTGCGCGTGGGTGATTGAATGCGTTCGCTCTCCGTGACAGCGCGCGTCCCCGCACGCTTCCGCTCGGGCATACGGCGCGCGGTGAAGATTTTATCTATAGGGAACCTCACGGCGATGGCGACGGCGACGACGACGGCGACGGCAGAAATCCGGTTGAAGTGTCCATATAATTGCTATCGCAATAAAATGATGTGTGTCGCCGGATAGCGTCCTTATAAATCCCCGTTGGTGGCGTCAAGTTAACGGCGCCCTCTTCTGGATGCTGACGTCACAGTCGTAGCCGCTGCTATGGCTGCTTTACTTGACAGTTGCTGCACCGCACACGTGCCTTGAGGACAGCTGCACTCAGGTAACTGCTGAGCAAGTAAGAATCAGTCAGCACAGGTTCTAGTGGCCGCAACCGCTGCCTCAAAAAATTGAGGTAGCGGTTGCGCAGGCAGCAGGTAGCGTCCCTACCTGCTGCGCCAACTGCAGTGACCTAGTTTCTTTCCGTCCCTACTGTAAATGTACGGGTTTGATAGTCATAATCATTAATCTGTTGTCATAAGGCATTGTCATATATACCCCTATGAGATCCCATGTATACCTATTGCGCGCGTCGTATCCCGCTTTACAGACGGGCAGATTTCCGAGGCAAGTAGCCCTAGAAATGCTGACGCATTAACACCTTTCAGAATTACTCATGCGCGAGCCAACGCTTTGAGACGTTTGGTGTGCTAGCAGCGTCCCATAGCAGCAACCTGTTTATAAAAAAAATGATAAACAACTCTTCCCTTGTCGAGAAAAAGGGGGTAAACGAAGCTTGTGTGTGTATCTGACCTTCGTGGTGATTTTCTTTCTTTCTTTCTCCCTCTCTTTCTTTCTGTCTCTCTCTCTTTCTCTCTCTCTCTATCTTTCTGTCGCTCTCTTTCTCTCTTCCTTTCTCTCTATCTCTTTCTTTCTCTCTCTCTCTCTTTTTATCACTCTCTTTTTTATCTTTCGTTCTTTCTCTCTCTTTCCTTTTTGTCTCCGGTATGGGCCATTGAGCTTGGACCTTTTCTGCACTACTGCCACCAGTACCTGCCGACACTTGTAAGCCTATAAAGCTTCGCTTAAAAGTGAGCGAGTGCATCTTCTACTTAAGAAAACAGAAGAGGAAGAAGTCCGAACCAGAATTTACTTCGTGTCTGTTATGCTTTGGGATTGCGGCTCATTTCTACAAGATTGCGCATGATGTTGCTTGTGTTTCGCTGCGGTTCAAATGCACGTAAAGTGGCATTATGCGGTATTGAAATTCTTACTGTGTGTTGATCACAGTAGCAGTACTTTTAGGGGCGAAGCTCCTTAGGGTCGAGCCTTGTCCCTCGTCGCGCCGTCGTAGCCACGCTAGTTCTCGCCGCTCCCGCTAGAGGCGCAGCTGTGCTCTCTTTCTTTGGGTGCCTCGATGCCAGCGCCGCCGTTCAGGGTGGTGGCCATCCTTTGACCGCCCCCGCGCCGCCGCTTTCTCGCTGCGACGCCATCTTGAATCACAGCGAGCGGTTGCGATTGCTTGGTGCCGGTGCTTACTTCGGGACACAGTGCGCGCGGATGCTTCGCTGACGCTTGTACTTGCTGGATAGTGTTCAGCCGCATGAATGACAAGCTTGTCAAGTGCATCGAGTCAGCATGACGGGCTGTTGTGTTCCCAAGTGCACCGGATCGACGCGTAAAGGGCTTCGTTGTTTACGCTTCCCCCAGGACCCATAGCGAAGGAAGAGATGGGAAGCCCAAGTAAAGCGGTATCACTGGAAGGCAACGGATAGCTCCTACATTTGCGAGGTAAGTGTCAAGAAAGTTTAGACTATCGCACCGTGTTTTTCATTTAAATAAGAAAGTATTCACTGATCCTCGCTGACGTACTATAGGTTCGCTCACGAACTAAGCACTGCACCGATGCTGTCTGAGTAGCCTATGGTTTGCGAGCGCATAGGTTTTTGCCGTTTTTATCGGCGCAGTCTATGCGAGTAGTACCCTTATTTTAAGGACTGAAGAAAATGCTTCGCCGCAAAATAGTCTTACATTAGCTACAAATCGTCATGTCAACCACATATTTTACTTTTTCACTCGAAGCACACATCGTTTCTTTTTTTTTTCTCAGTTTCTTTTTTCGCTACTGGTTATTTGGGACTAAAGAACGCAGTGCTTCTTCTGGGGAGAGCGGCTGTTTGTACGTGGGAAGTGAAGCATTGTGATTTTCTCTGATTTCTCAGCAGATATCTTGCGGATCTCAGGTTGTTACGTCATATAGCTGTTTTTTAGACGAATATATTTGTAGCGTGGGGCTCGTAAGCCGATGGTCATTCGTGCTCATTTCCGCTCGTAGTAGGTGCTGTGACGGTCTTTAAATGCCTGTGCACGGTATGCCCAGGTGTAGTAGAGTTAAGGGGCATCATGAGACCAAAATGTTTCGGCGCTTTCTGCTGGCATGGTGTCTGTTGTAGCCTGTGCATTTCTTCGAAACGTGTGAAGCGAGGTAATACAGCATTACTTCTGCGAAAATTTATTTTTAAGCACTGTAATGGGTTCTCTGTATTTACAAGGCGACTTTTCATATCAATAATAACTTTTGTTGTTTTACTTGTACTTAGAAACACTTTGAAGAGGACCAGTACGAGGGAAATCGACAGGATGGGCGCCGTCTGTTAGTCAACAGCCCTACATGATCATGGACTATATTTTCGAAGTGAAAAACATTGCTAATCTGTATTTGACTGTCTTAGTTTCATTTACGGTTTTTGTACGCGATATGTATGCAGTGTTGTTTATTTTTAAATGTAGTTATCAGTGTTCTAATGGTTATTCATAAAATGTTCTGTACTCGCCATCGATGTGTTTGGCTGATGCGACATATTCGATGGTAGCTGATGTATTCTGGCTGGATATCTTGATTAATATTACCCGCGGTTGCGTTTTCCTGTTTGTATTCTTGTTTCCGATTTATATTGTGTGTAATAAGGTTGATGTACGCACTTGAACCCCCCCCCCCCCCCATGTAATGAATAAACTAAAAAAAAAACTCTCCCTATCCCGAATTGTGTGTGTCGAGCCTACCTTGCGAATTTTTTTTGTCTTGCCTTTCAACGTAACCTTCAGGCTCCACACAGTACATATAATTTTTCATGTACAGTCGAGTGCAAAATATTAGAGACCACGGGAGCGGCGACTAAATTGCATGGCTGCGCCTTCTGACGGCTGCGTGCCGAAGTTCGAGAGCGCGTACTGCGCACGCGCGTCCTTTCTTACCTGCCAGCCTGCTCGTTCGCTCGCTTCAACCGCACGCGCACCGGAACGCGCGAGAGAGCGCAAGGTGTCACTTCTGCAGTCGCCGTCGAATCGCCCGAGTGATGATGTCGTCTTATCGTGACGAAAACACTTCATTTCCCCATTCTCTTCCCTGGCTCTTCTTTCCAGCTGCTCGATATTCGGTGGTTTCGCGCATGTGTCTGGGCACATGATATCTGGACTGAGTACCACAAATAATTGCATCATGCTTAAGTTTCCGGAAGTGGAGCGCAACAAGCATCGCTGCTTTCTGACCTTATCACAAAACTCGATTTCAGAAAAAGTGACGCAAAGCATGTTTTTCGCGCCGGGGAGCGTCAAGAAGCAAGACGCAGAGTGTGGCGCGCTCCGAGCGTTGCCAGTGTAAATGAAGTGTTTTCGTCACGATATGACGACATCATCACTCGGGCGATTCGATGGTGACTGCAGAAGTGACACCTTGCGCTCTCTCACTCGTTCCGGTGCGCGCGCGGTTGAAGCGAGCGAACGAGCAGGCTGGCAGGTAAGAAAGGACGCACGTGCGCAGTACGCGCTCTCGAACTTCGGCGCGCAGCCGTCAGAAGGCGCAGCCATGCAGTTTAGTCGCCGCTCCCGTGGTCTCTAATATTTTGCACTCGACTGTACATCTCTCTTTCATGATTGACTGTACTAGACATTACTAAGTAAATGTATTTTGTGCATCGTTTGGTTTCTTGTGTGTACTGCGCAATATTGACACAGACAAGTTACGCTACATTTTTCTCTACAGCACTAACTAAACCTTATTTTCACATCGCAGTTATTTTTACACCAGCTTAATCCTGTCAGAACACAGTTTTGTGGACAAAAAAAGCAAAATTGCGAGTAGATTTCGTCAAATAATTGCAACGAACGCGAAGAGCACGCGCGACGCAAGGGAAACTAACCGCCGTGCGCGAGTGGCTGTGGCTACGGTGAAGGAGGCGTGACGTGTAAACCAACATAAAACAGCGAAAAAGAAAAACTTCCACACACAGGAGGTCGCAAACCTTATATACCAAGCATCGAAGCGCAAAAAAAAAAATGTGTGCATATTTCAAACATACACACGGAATATTAAATGTGATTGAATTAGGCAACTTGGGGCATGTTCCCGGCGCCATACATTTACGTCTTCCACCTTCGACGAGTTAACGGCTATTGGTTATAAAGATAGGCAGATGCGATACCGATAAAAAAAATCCTCATCAAGGCAAAGCACTTGGAAGTGCGCCGCGAGTAACACTATTTATGAACCCAAGCGTAGCCGCGTCTGAGCTCGTGTGATTCAATATGGCGGCGCCAGCGGGGTTGTCTCCACCCTGAGCGGCGGCGCTGGCATCGAGGCACGCTACTCTTTCTCTCTCGTTCCCTACGCGCTCTCTCTCTCTCTCTCGTCCGTAGCTAGGGGCGCTGCGGTGCACAAGGGCGTTCGTTCCCGACGCGCGCTCTCTCTCTCTCTCATCCGTAGCTGTGCTTCGCCCACTCATCATCATTCACGTCTTGGATATGCGGCGATTTTTTTTTTTTCACATGCCATTTCTGAAAACCATCGTTGGGTCTATGGCCGGAAGGTTTCCTTAAGAAGGGCATATTATTTAAAATCTCGTATAACCCTAAGTCGCCATAACAGCTCTATAGAGCATCACTCGAAACGTGCGCCTTTTAACGTAACATCTATAATTAGAATATGAAGTGATTGATCATTGCACGTATAATGGAATAAGCATTCATTACCCAGCAACGCGTAAGCCAGCGTACGGTTCCTTAAGCACCAAATCGCTGTGGCTGTTGTAAGCTGTCATGGCTGGTATTATATGACATTACATTGCCTATCATGTTTACTGGCAACGCGTAGTGCCTGGCTTCTCTTGGACTGAATTCCAGTTGCATCACGTGCACCATCTTGTCTCGTCACGTGTGCCACCAAGGTGCACGGCTGCAACTCCATTGGCAACGGTCCGCTTCACGCCAGTGTCGTGAGACGCCTGGTAGCCGTCAAAACGGTGTTACTATATACTACGAAGCACCAATGAGCTTTTGTGCTGCGTGGCGCCAACATGTCGCACCTGGGTATACTTAAACACAACGCGAGGAGGTCAAGCGCAGCGTTAAGCCTTGCTATCACTGTTATTGCTTCCCTGTATGGGCGAAACTGAAAGAATTTTCTTTATACTGAGTGGCAGCTTCAGCTGGGCGTCAATGTGCACATAAGGAGGATGCCCGCAGCAACTCGATTTCGTGTAGAATCGCACACCAATGTGGGAAGATAGGCTAAGAAAGGTTCGATTTAACATCCGAATCGGTCTATTTCCAACAGAGTTGCGGTGGAACAGATCGAAAAAAAAAGAAAAAAAAAGCTACGCTTGCGCAGTTCAAATCCAGCGCTAATGCAGCTCCACTAACGTGAAATCTGGGGAAGTGCGAAGCAGTGATGCGTCAGCGTTGTCGCCCGATGCGTGGCTGCAGGTCGGCTTCCATGGCACTAAGTAAGTTTCGGAGCGCGTCAACTGCTTATAAAGCCCTGTTTCTTCTCTATTTCCACACGGCGCGCGGTGATTGGGTGCTGGAATAGCGCTGGGGTGAGGATCGAGGCATAGAGCATTGACTGTTCTCACCAAAGCTTTTTGTAATCAGGGGCGCTATAACGTAAAATGATTCCAAACTGTTTTGATTCCAAACTCCCGACGTCAATTTTATGTAACCACCGACGCAAGCATCGGGCGGTGAGCCGGAGCGTTGTCTGAACAACCCAATCAAACACTCTCCTCGTTTATAGGAGGTCACCTTTGTTCGCTTTCAAAACCAATAACATTGTCTACACTCAGCGGTCTTTTTTTTTTAAATCTAATTGGCTGACAAGAGACGAGGAGCACGCTCTGGTGGAGAGGGTTTCGATGGGACCGAGCCAGCAAAGTGAAAATAGATAACCGCACGAAGAGGGTGGTGCCGGCTGCTCCGATTGGTCCGCTTCGCCTTACTTAGCATGTGGTGGCTGGTCGAAAATCGCGGCGGCGTGCAACGGAAAGGATAAGAATGCCGCTAAAACGGATCCTCAGCAAGGAAGTGTTGGCAGAGTGATGTCGTATGCATGCCGAAACGGCTCGATAACGTTTTACTGCCACGCAAAAAGGTTTATCATGCGCAAATAAATACGTGCTTACCGGCAGGTGCGAGTTGCGAGGGCCTGTGCGATCGGCGTGCAGCCATCTTCTATTCCTTTCGGAACGGGGCAGTCTGTGACTATTCAGAAAAATTTTCTGTTTTGTTCGGCATATTAATGAATTTTCTTCGCGCACACGCCACTATGTCTTGGTGAGTTTTCCCAGTTTCGTGATGTCGCGTGACAGACAGGCGACGTTGGCAGAGGCCCGAAAATGTTTGGCCAGTCGTGGAGGCTGAGTGCAGGAATTGTAATCAAGACAGTTTGGAATCATTTTACGTTATAGCTCCCCTGATTGTATGCGCGACGCGAACTGTGTAGTACTTTGTGGAAGCCACGCATGCACCAGCAATTACTCTGGACCCTTCGACGAGTCATTTATAAAAGCCGATGCGCTCGACCCGCAAATCAAATTTTCAACGATCGCCGACTCTACTCGCCGCTATCGTTGTGCGTACTTGTTACGACGCTTCGCTCCGTTTCCAAGGTGCCGCACGAGACAGATTGTCTCCGAAATGAAAACAGGTGCAGATCTGCGCTCAAATTTCGCATTAGGGAGTATCCTTATCATTGATTTTTATATTCCAATTAGCCCAGTATTTACATTATCAGAGCAATTTCATTAGGGCGTGAGCGGACTGCTTAGTCGGCTCTGTTTCTAAGGTAAAGGGCACGTGGACTGTGGTTTGTTGCTTCTTTGTGATTCTTAGACCTATACATTCAAGGGGTGCACTGTAGACTAGCAGCCATGGTATTTTTCATGAGCTGAAGCGCTAGTAGCTCCCTGAATTTAGACTAGCTTACGCAACCAGGATTGCTGTTCTAGCTACTCCTATGACTGCCTTTACAATATTTCGCTGAAGATACAATTAAACCATGAAGGAAATGCGCCAATGGCGAGGATTTTGATCTCTCAGCAGGGCTTAATTTTAAACTATCGCCAGTTTTAGGAAAAACCACGCGAGCGGCTGCGACCACAGGCACGTTCAGCTGCCCGGCGTAGCTGTAACACTTACATGCGGCCGCAGGGTGTCCATTACCTGTAATAATGGACTGGTACTTTGGTTGAGGTGCTTGTTGCTGGCGGGATTCAATATTAAAGGACTATACAATAACTTGGAGTACGCTTAAGCTTCGCCTTTAAGAGTGGAACGCGATAGCGTTATTGGTCGCCGTTGACGCCGACACCGACATCGTATTTTCTGCGACATGGGGCCCGAATAAAATTTAGAAAGGCCCTCAATGTTGCCTCGAACATTGCCCTCAATGTTGCCTCGAACTAAAGTACAGCGAAACAACATCAAAATTGGAGGACGCCTAAAGGGGACCCTGAACCACTTTTTATCGGAATGGAGAAGTACATTTGAGGTGAAAATAGGCTATTTCAGAAATAGTTTATCGCAAGAAAGTACTTCATTGCGTTCAGCAGAAGCGGACTTATTGGCAATCAAACACTGCCTTCGCTGTGCTCCCCCTTCCTTCTGCAATGCCTTGCACTG